>NC_136700.1:10423072-10533877 GCF_947650265.1 Symphodus melops
GGTCTGGCAATTAAGCAACAACAACAGACATATCACACCATAAAGAGCCATCCGATCCAAGGTGATGAGCTGAAGATAGGGCTGAGCAACACTCACAATGCAATATTTTTTCTTTCTACAATATGTATTCTGATAACAACAAGATTAATAACACCAAATAAATGCACACATAAATTCAAATTTAAATGCAACATTAATACTTTTTATCATTTAGTCATAAATTAAATTTAAGCCTCCTACTACCCTCATCAACAACTAGATCCAATTCTCTGACAGCGACTCTGACACAAACACGGAGTAGGAGCAGACGTGTTTTCTTTAGAAACATTAAAAAAAATATGTGTGGCAATTTTGTAATTTATGCCTCATCAACGATTTCTATCGATGTTCAAAGTTATTTTTAGTCTACACGATCAGCAATGTGATTCTAACTGCCAATTAAATGAAAGCTCACCATGTTGAGCTGCCTGTGATTCACACACTTCACTGAGCGTGCTCCAGGTGGGGCCACTCAAAGTGGTACATCGTCATTACAGCTTTAAGAAGAACAGGGATGAGGCGCTGCTGATAGCAAGAATACAGTTGTTTCACATCTGTGATTGAGCTTCTTTCGCGACTGTCATGCAGGTGTACCTGTGACGGCGATAGTGTTGCCTGAAGCCTATTTAAAAAAGCAGGGGACAAAGACTCAAGCACAGTGCTCAGCTCTCTAACTATATAGTGATGGCGATATCAGACTTATTTTAGATCTGTCATGGAAAAACAAGACAACTGGTGGTTTAAATTTGCACCACACAACTCAAAAGTCGCACCATGTGCTTCAGGTCTTTTGACTTACAGTGTACATCCTGCTTTGTAACTATTGCACATGTGCACATCTTGATGATGTTAAAAAGATATGTGGTTCAGCTCCAGTGAGACTTAACAGTGTGACTACAAGTGCTACGGCTGCCCTCTCCTTGGGTAGATTGATGGTTGACACCAGAAGGTAGTCTGTGGGTGCTGGAGTCAAACAGCATTACTGAAGTCAAGCAGCCCAGGAAGGTGGTTAATGACAGAAAAAAAATGTGAGTAAAAAATTAAGACAAGTGGTGAGCAAGTGGTTATTTTAACCAACGCCACATCCTCCAAATCTGATCTGACCTGAGGGATACCACAGGGTTCCATCCTAGACCCCCTCCTGTTCTGCATATACATGCTCCCACTGGGTCAAATTATCCAAAAGCATAACTCATAACACTTTTACACAGATGACACCCAGCTTTATCTACCGATAACCAAACAATCTTGCAGAACTCACCTCTCTTAAACATTGCCTTGAAGACGGAAAAGACTGCATGGTCTATAACCTCTTACAATTAAACAAATCAAAAACTGAAGCTGTTCTTTTTTCCTTGAAAATGGCTGTTCCAACACCGTCCCAGGTGAAATGCATCTTGTCTAGACGAGGGCTGATACCGGATGACATGGACAGTGATATGATGGTTCTTAGGGTTTGTTGAATAGACTCTGAATGTTGCATGCTTGTTGATGTATGGGAGCATAAATCACAGTGTCACTACAGCAGAAGAGTTCTGAATGAGCGACAGTGCTTGCTTGGGATGAGGACTGCTCGAACATGGACAGGCCTGTTGCTACCATCTTCTAAGTGGCAGGGGGATAGGATATGCTGCAGCTGTAAATGTGTGAAAACATTTGTGTTGTTACTGCTTCTATGCCTTGGATAACAAGAGGGCATCTTTATAAACTAAGCTGTTAACTAGGTCCCCTTCCAGTGTTAGAAAGACAGTTATCTCACAAATGCACATATTCACTGTGTTGCCTCTTCATAAAATCCATAGAGAAAAGTACAAACAAGTTCAAAGGTTCAACAACAAATACAGTATGTCTCAGACTTCCCAGTAATCATAGCTTAGACATGTAATCATTACTTAATCTTTCACCAAAGACCCATCATTGGGAATTCTTAAATCCCACAAGGCTATTTCCACAAAAGCATTATCATAACAGACTGCTGGTATATGTCAGAGAAAACATTCTGGATATGTAATACTGTAAGAGAAAATGTGATGTCCTGGCTAGAGAAAAATAAATTACAAAAAAAAAAAAACCCAGAAAAAAACAATTAGTCAATGAAACAGTAGTGTCAAGTACCTTCACTGTTGCAAAGTTTTTAGTGTGCAAAACTCCTCAATTGAAAAGGATAGCAATTTTTTTAGGAAGACTTTTAACCAATAACCAAATTGAAGTTGGTAAATAAATAGCAAATAGTATTGCAATAGTTTAAGAACATTACTTAAATACAGTCAACAGATTTCACTGTGGAACTTAATTTGACATCACTAATTTAACTACACAATAAATTGATAGACTTTTTAAGATAAAACAAAATACATGCTACTTTAATTATCTTCAGCTCACATGATTCTATAGCATTAGTTTTTAACTGTATTTTACTAATTTGCTTGCACTAATTAGATAGTGAGGAAAAGGTGCATCTCTTTCCTCCATCCTATACAGCTTTTCTTTGTTTAATGGGACCAGATGCACACAGTGATGGCTGTGGCCATCAAAAGGAACATGGGACATGAACTACATTTAACCGTTCGATTTATGTGATTTCACTGACATCCATACAAACTTAACATTACAATTGGATGCTAACAACAATCAACTTGTTCTTCAAGGCCAACACAAGAGGAGAGATAATGCACTGGTGGCCAATTAACGTTTGGTAACACAACCATGGACACAAAAACTCAAGCCAGCTCAAAAAATCTCAAACACAGACATACAAACAAACACAAGCAAAAGTATCTATCCATCTATATCCATCCATCCATCCAATCTCTCAATCTCATATCCTGAAGGTCTTTTAGATACTGGCTCCATCCCCTTGGGTGATGAAGCCAACTTGAGTAGTCACATCTCAATTGGATTAACACAGTGTGAATGTCAACAAGCTCCACAGCTCCAATTAGTTGCTTGTAGTGTGTATTTGCACGTCTTTGTGTGCACAATGGCTGAATTAATGAACATGTTCGGCGTGAAACGTGGGTGCTAGAGCTAAACCGACATGACATTTAAGGGGTCATTGAGGAAGCCGTGTAAGTGTACTTCTGGGGTCATCTGAGTTTTCCATATCAACAATCTTATTCAGTAGTCACAGGAAGTACTTGGTTGCTATTTATCCAGAGAAATTTTACTTCGCATTATATTTCTTATGAGACAATATAAAAGCAACACTTATCATAAAAAAAGGCCAAAATGAACCGAATAAATGAGGTCAGTCTTTGACATGACCCTTCAACTCTCCCCACTGCTGTGACCTCAACTTAATTACTCTTTTTTTCTCACTTACTCCTGTTTCATCTTAACATAACTACCCCCCCTTGTCTTATATTTACTTGTAATGACACCATGTTTAACCCTCCTACCAACCTTGCTGTCACTCTCACACTACAGTATTTGATGCCTCGCACAATCCTCACCTACAACCTTATTAAATGTTGCCTTGGTGACACAGTAGAGTTTACAGATCAGTACAAAGATTTTGCAATTAAGGAAATTCCTTATGGCAGAATAATCGCTGCAAAAATAAGAAAAGAGTCGGAGGCTCTTCATAATTACAAAGTGTGGAGAAGCTGCTTGTTCCACAGTGCGTGCTTATGTGGTTGGGAGTAAAATGGGGGTGAGAAATAAAACTTGGAGGCGGCAGAGAGATTTATTTTTTATTTTTGTTTGAATAGAAACGCTGTGAATAAAAACAACAGCCTAATCTATCTGCCTCCATATAAAGAGTTGTTTTGCTGTTTAATGGATACTCCACTGTGCTTCTATCAACCTAAATGAGTGCAGCTGACATTTCCATCCTGAATCCTATTTAAAACAAAAACCCGTCATATCTCCACAAGAGGATTAAGGCCAATAATTCTTGTTTGCATGTTGCTACTGCTCTGCAGAGAGGTGTGCAAGGTGACCCGGCACTGATCAGTGAACAGAACTGTAGACCACTGTTGCATTGTCCAGGTCACATGGTCTTGTGCCCACTGCAAACAGTCATGGCGGTGTCTTGGTGTCAGTGGAGACGCCTACGTCGATCAACCTAATACAATTGCCTCCCTATCCCCAAAATCACTGAAGTGAAACAAACACCTCATGTATGAAACCCACTGAGGACCTTACAATATCACTAACTTATTTAAGTTTGATACTCACAGAGACTTGAACCCAATCAACCTCCAGTCTGTGCAGTATGCCCCCTGTTCTGTGTTAGTTTACTCCTGCAAATCCAACATAATGGAACCCACAGTAATTTTCACAGCCAAGAATGTATGCGAGAGAAGATAATGAAGAGATCAGGGTTGTGACTGACGATATTATTTTAAATCTATCACGGGCCCTGACTCTGATTCTTCACATTTTAAACTGTAAAGAAGACAAAGCCAAAGTGGCCTGTAAAATTGCCTTTTCAGGCTTTGTTTATTGCCAGCCACCAAGACAGTGGTAGCTTCGACGCAGAGCTTAAACCAAACACATTTGCACTCCTACAGCTGTCACACCAATTAAACAAAAGCAAACCCTCCAGTCAGCCTACAAAAGACCAAAACACGGGACATGTGAAAAAATTCACCTTGATCCTGAGAAACGCTTTTCTCCAATGCAAAGGACTAATGAAGCAAAGAGAGAAGCCATAGGGTCTGGAGGAGAAGTTAATAAAATGTTTTCTCTCTTTGATAGAAAATGTGAAACAACGATGGAGAAATCTGAACTGGATGGGCTGCTGTTGCTAGCTCATTACAGAGAGAAAGCTTTGTTATAAACGATGACTGACACGTCGCTAAACAACTGTGGACAGTATTGCGCTTCGTCAGGTTAACGGAGCACAGTGCAGCTTTGCGTAGCAGGAGATGGTGACAGCTCTATTCCAAAATCAGACACTAAACATGAGCAAATAGTACAGAGTAAAACTACTTTATGGGCGTGTTTGCAGTTGATGATCATTTGCGCAATATACTGTGTATTGGACCTTCAGACAGGGCAGATAGAGGACACTGTTTGTATGCAATTGTGCAATAAGAGCTATCACAGCTGCAATCCATTCTTACACACACACACACACACACACACACACACACACACACACACACACACACACACACACACACACACACACACACACACACACACACACACACACACACACACACACACACACACACACACACACACACACACACACACACACACACACACACACACACACACACACACACACACACACACACACACACACACACACACACACACACACACACACACACACACAAAAATATTAGAAAAGGTCAGTGAAAAAAAAGTAGGACCAGCTGGAAGGAATTTGGTAAGGAGAAGGGGTGGGGGTGGAGATTGGGATGGAGCGAGTAAGGGTGAGGAATAGTTTCATGGAGTGTGCACCAGATGAAAAAAAAATGAGAGCAGACGCTCGCAATAAAGAGTCACTGAGCCTAATTTGAGTTGCACAGCAAGTCAAGTTCTCTTTGATCCTTTGATAGAGCACGAATAGTGCAATCATTTAGAGGCGTCACTCAAGTGGGGGAAGCTGCACCGTGACCGTCTTTACCACACTTATGCTGTCTTTGTTGTCATCTATGTCCTTTAGGTCTAAAGGAGGGCAAAAATGAATGTGAACAGTTCACAGATGCACACAGACATGTGACCATCTGATCGCAGCTCCATCAAACACAACAAACCTAAAAGCCTTGTTTTCCAAATATCTTTTCAGAAAGCGTTAACAATATGCCTAGTTAAACAACGACTAGTTGCTGGAGAGGTGCCAGGACAGGTTAGCAAACCACCCTGTGTCAGCAGCATCTGAATTTCCTTGTCTGTAACCCATTTTCCACCCTCTTAACTGGAAACATTCAGATAATCAGACAAAATGTCAGTAACTCAACATAAGGATCA
The DNA here is from genome assembly GCF_947650265.1 of Symphodus melops. Lineage (NCBI taxonomy): Eukaryota > Metazoa > Chordata > Actinopteri > Labriformes > Labridae > Symphodus > Symphodus melops. Next base: position 10,429,040 of record NC_136700.1, read on the forward strand.
GGATATGTGCTGTGTCCATTCAAAACTAATTTAAGCACTTTGACACAATTTAATCAAATCAACCTGAAAAACCTGGACAACATTATACAGCAATTAAATCCCTAATCCTGCTGTCTTGATATTCTGCAAACAGGTTTTTTCGAAAAAGTTTCCCAAGTCATGGACCCAGATCTGTTTACATTTCTCTTTGCTCAGGTGTCTTCCCACAGGCCCTGAAAGCATCAGTAATCAAGCTACTATCAAGAAAGAACAACCAAGACAAGTCAATAATGAATATTTACAGGCTTATATCACATCTTCCTTTTAAAAGTTGTACGTTTGAGTGTTGAAAACACGGAGGAGGACCCAAGTGCAGAAAAAAAACAAAGATTTATTTCAACAAAAAAAGCAAAAAGAACAAACTTACCTAATTGATGAATCCAAAATGTCCAAAAGAGGAGAAAAACAAAGTAATCCACAGGAGCAGGGAGACAAACAACAAGCAACACCACCAAACTACAAAAGACAAAACACAAAACAATGAACCAACACAGAGGGGAATCAGACACAGGTGAGGACAATCAGGGTAATCGAGACAGGAGGGAAACACAGAGAGGCAGGAAATAAGACAACACTGAAGACCAGAACGACCTCATAAAACACATTTCAACAGTTAAATAACTTCTTGACATTGATCGATGTCTGTCTAATGTTAATATACAATAAAGATGTCTCAACAGACCCAGTTCACCCACAACACACACTACATATCCAATAATATAAAATGATGTCTACATTATGGACACACTCAGAAAGCTCAGACATAAGTTCACTGTCAGGGTTTTCAGAGCTCAGTGCAGTGCTGAGTTGCAGTGGTAGATGGCTGTCTAAATAACCACTGAACTGGACTGATTTGCTGTGCCGTGTCGCAGCTTAGGAGTGCTGAGAAAATGAACAGGCGTATTGATGTTCCATTTAAGGCACAGTCATAGAGTTGCACCTCTTGATGTGAAATGGGTTGTTAATGGGGCATGTAGAAAAATCTGACTTGTGGAACTGACATTTTGACAGCTGCATAGCCTGTTTTGAGGCACAGGACTGCACACTGTAATTCACTGAGTGCCATCGAACCGACCTACACAGAAAGTGTTGAAAGTCATGGAAGCAAATTGAACATACAGCCAGAAGGGGGAAAAAAATCATAAAATGTGTTTCAGTAAAGACATGCCATATAAGAGTCTGTTACTGTTTCTTAGCCAAGTATCATTGGGAGGAGCAATTACGTACAGTCTATCTGCAAAGGGTCAGCACACTGACACTGCAATAGGCATTATTGACGACGTCTGAAATTCCCAGTAAGCGACAGCGGTGTGTGGGTGGGATGGATGTGAATGTGCTGAAATGGCAGGACAGTCACATCACTATGATCTGAATAAGGACGAGTGGAACAGCTCACAATGGATGACACATTTGTGCTGAAGTCAGAGGGTGGATACATCCTTACTGGCTTATTGATTGAAGGAAGCTGGTAAGGTGAACTAATAGGGAATTAAATCCACTGTCCAATCAGAACATGGATTGTCAGCAAAATTGCCTCATTAACATTCACAGCATTATAGCTGTTTGGGCACTGCCTCCCTTATTCACTCGTAAACGTTTATTTCTTTGAGAGGACTAGTGTGACCTCTTAGAGTAAATCTGGACTCGATTATTCCATTGATCTGTTGTGAAAGTAAAAGGCCCCCAAAACCCCTTTCATTTTCTAATTACCTTCTCATGTTGAGTGATGCATTTAGTTTAATCAAGTTAAAGACTGTTTGTGTTTCTTATCTTTGGTTGGTGGGAAGAAAAAACGATGTTCCACATTTCTCTGCATCAATCAGTGACTTGACTGCCAACCTTCACATAATGCCAAAGGAATCCTGTAACCTAGAGAAATTCAAAAACTGTCAACTTTTGGTTTCTGAAATACAAGGAGCCACACAATATGAGCTAATCCTAGCTGCAGCAGAGAGACAATGTAGCATCAGCACAGCATTTTTGCCACATCTTTTTTATATTAAAAAGCCACTAAATATGATGTAGACTGAAACTGAGCAGAACTGTATAGCACAGGCAGCAAATGTTGACAAGACATGTCATAATCCCTGTGTATCTGAAGCTACTTACATATATATGGACATTCACATCAATATATGTACACATGTGAAGCCCTCAGTGCACACTGGTGCATGTCAACATGGAGAGTATGGCCTTCACCTTGATGGCTGCTTGTGTTAGAGATTGATTTACAACTTTCAGCCTCTAGTGGTTTCCAGCCTCAGCACTGTGGTTTCTCCTGCATACCCTCTTAGGGACAAAACATCCGTCACGGTATGACTCAAGCTTATGCAGCTTTGCACCGCCCTCAGTTTGAGAAGTTTGTGAAGATTCACCTGCACACGAACACACTTAACATTCTCTCTCATCTTAATTTCCTTCAGCTCAGGAGTCATCTGATCTAAGTGTCAATCCCCATTCCTGACTTTATTAGAGGTTAAATAGCTCAGAACACAAACTGTCCTCCTTTTAGAATTGACTTGAGTGTCATTTATACTTCAGACAACTATGTCATAGTGACTGGAGCACTGGGACTGTCGGTGCATAACCTCTATAAACAGACAGAAATGAATGTTCCATATCAGTTATTACCTAAATAAGCTCTCTCTCATAAACAGGTGCTTTGGCTCTGAAAGATAAGATGAGTGGAGAGTCTTACTTTGAACTTAACACTTGACAAAGGCCTATGTTGTAGAGTTGTAGTGTGAGGCAAAACCACCCTCGGTATAATTTTCAAGGTGAAGGTGTTAATGTAGAGAGTAGAGGCCTCTCAGTGGGTCACCATTTAATAGGTGCCCTCTCCTCACTTCCCCCATCTGCCAAAACAGTGCCCTTGTGAACCAGTTTATCTGGATTAGCAGGGCTCTAGACTGCAGAAGCCCCGGCTGAACTTCTGCTCCAGTAGGTATTGAGAGATGGCTCACCTTCAGGCCCTACCAGGGATTATAAGCGTCCACTGAATCTGTGCCCTTTTCAAAAGCCAGCAGGAGGCTGTCAGATGCTTTTTTTTTCTTTCAAAATTACTAGTTTAAGGCCTCCAATCTGTGGAGAGAAGCAATAGACAAACATTAGAGTTATTTTCCAGCAAGGTTTTGCCGTTCTTTTTCCAACTTTTCTCACTTTTTGTTCATTCCCTCTTGATGTTATTGATCGTTGCTCTGCAGGAGCATGTCAGGCTGATTAAATGACCTGACCCCAGCTTTGTCTTTCAGCTTCCTTTTGGGACTTTCAGGCAGGTGCGCATTACTGGTCCATCTCTAATACTGAGATGCAGCTAAAGCACAGCAAGTTAACACAACCTGACTTCAGAACATCACTGGACACAAGGGACACTGCTGCATCAGCTCAGGTTCACCACAAACTATTTTATTTCTTAGAAATTCACCGGACTGAAAAATCTTCCCTGGAAATGATAAAAGTTTATTTAAAAAAAAAAAAAAAACTGCAGAGAAAAGAGTTCACAGTAATTGAACAAGCAGTGCAGCAACATTATTATGGACGTCAGCTGCAAAGAATAAAAGATGGCCATTTTTATATTGTGCCAGATGGCCTGCAGCAAGCTTTTTACGCAGATACTCTGTCAAAGAACTGCACGGTAAAAAGACAGGGTTAATGTCAAGCCATGTCACAGGTGGCTACTTATCACTAGATAGGTTGATTATTGTCCCCCAGCAGCAGCCTTTGAATAGGATCAGGTACCATTTTAGTCAGTTGGCATCCATGACTGTGCGCTCTTTCGGCAGCACATATTTTAGCATATTCCTCCCATTTGAAGGAGTCAGTTCATTCATCTCTAAGCATCAGCTTAGCACATGCTCCCGATGTCTGGCCTGGCTCATTGTTGTGCTTGGGACAGTGATTACTCAGGAGAGGCCATGGATTAATCCGACTGTGGAGAGCACATCGATCTTCAGTCCAATCCATCTGATATTGGCTACTGCTCGATAAGTGGGGGAGACTTGCAGGATAAAAATCAATCCCATAAGGTCAGGGCTTCCCATTTGGGAAACAGGTAATAAATGAAAAGATTGTGGTACAAGAATCATCAAATGTCTTTGATTTAGTAATATGACATTTCACAGAGCAGCTGGATTTAAACACATTTTACAAGGTTACTCACAAAAAAGTATTTTCTTTATAGGAATAAATTTTTTTTAGAATATTTTCATTTAAAGTATTCAACATCTTTCAGAAAAAATCGTATCAAATGAACAATTATCAACTGGAGCAGTTTTTCAGAGGGAAAGGCAACAGTCATTAATCACCACCTGAGTAGCCTGCTTACTTGAATACACATTTTTGGAAGCAGCACATTTTATTTTCCTCTTTATTTTTCCCTCCCCTGTTCAAAATGTAATACTCTTTGATGAGCACCATGAAACTAGACAGTGATTTATTGCGGAGGTGAACACCCCCGCTGTGACTCTGCTAGAAGAGCTGCACAGAAGAAGTGAAGGAATATTATGTTATTTTTGTTGCATGGTCTTAAAAGTTTGACCTGACACAAACTTGCTGATCACAACGGTGATTCAACAATATATTTTTATAAGAGCAGCAGCTCAGGACACTGTATAGGTGACTTCCTGAATATTAATGATCAGCCACCAAAGTGCACAGAATATAGAATGAGCAGCATCCTGCCTTTGCGTGGTTTGATAGGTGGATACAGCGAGTTGTAACATGGCTTGTGAAGGAAACTGATTACTTCTCTATGTGACAACTCCGACTGTAGAAACCAGTCATGCAGCAACAATTGTTTGATTCAGTTCTGTGTAATGCAGCAGCTGCAAGCTGTTGAGAGAATATAAATAGATCTGAAGCTTCAGAATGGTGCACTTTTAGACACATTTACATATTGATGAGAAACTCTATGGAACAGAAACATGCACATAAATGTACGTGTGTTTAGGGAATTTAACATCAGACTGGTTCAAAGTAAGATTAAAAAAAAGGTCCCCATAAAATTCTCTCTGTTTGCTTCCTGTCACAGGTGAGTTACTTCGTCAAGCATGCTTATCTTGAAATTAAACCTCATGGCAACAATCAAAATGACACGCTCTGCTATAATCATCCAATGTTTACAAATCTTTGAGGTGCTCAAAATCAGGGAAACAAATCCTCAACTTGATTCTCAGCCTTGAATATATGTCCAAAATGTATTCCAAATCAGAATGTGAAATCATGTGGATGACTGCGGTTCTGGTGTTATCCTTTATTGTCTTTATTCTTCTTTATTTTGTCATGGTATGACAAAAGTCAACGGGCCTGAAGGGTGAAAATAAGAAATGACAGCAATGCAAGTATGCAAATTTCAGTCTCCTTTTAAAGACTAAAGCTAAGTTTTATTACCTGTGCAGCACTGTTGCAAAGCTGTAGGAGTAGGGGGGCAAAAACGGTTTGTCTCATAACAAGGGACGAGCTTGACATGAACTGCCCTCCTTAAATCCTTTCCTGTGAGTGACATCTCTCTCCTCTTTGGCTTTACCACTCCAATTAGCTTGGTGACAGATGCATGTGGAGAGATAATCACTTACCATGCCCTCTCCTTCCGTGTCTTTATCACACCCCTTCTTCTTAATTTCTATTACTTAATGTATGTTTTCCATTCATACCTTGTGTGGCTTCTCACTGTCTCCTCTCTGCACATAGCATGCCTACAGTTAGGGTGACAGTGAGAAGAGTGAACATATCTTCCGCCTTCTCTACACTCAGTCAACCACTCAGTGTAAAATTAATGCCAAATGTAACTCAGTCATTTCCATTACAGGGAGCAGGGAACGCTCAATAAATGTTGCACATTACCCTGCAGGATCCCTCTGACTATTACAGCTTTAGTTTAGCAGGAAAAAAAAAAAGAGTAGAGTCATATGTTTTCAGAAAATCAAAAAATACTATGGATTATTTAAAACACTGATGTCACTGCAGGTTTCAGGGTGGGTCTCCCTTTAATGCTTTTATATTGAATAGGAGAAGACTGCCACCTGCTGGCAATGATGGTTTGCTTCTCTGGTGTCAATTATCAAACCCCCCCAAAAATTTGTAGTGCTACAAAATTTTGTTTTCCGTTGCTCAAAATTAAAATTGACCAAAAGTATCAAAGTAAATTGCTCTTAATTTTTTTTTGTCGTTTAAAATTTCCATCCCTCGTTTTTTTTTTTTAAACTTTTAGATTGCTTGGGGTAAAAAAAAATGTTCTACAGTTTGCGCATCATCCAATTCTGTCACTCAAAGACCAGAGCCCTTTTTTCAATTGCCCATGTTTCTTGACAGTCACACCTTACTTTCTATTGAAATGCTACATGTGCATTTACTGTTCACTGAAGTATAATAATTAAGGTGCTTATAACATCAAATCATAAGGACCTATGAGAACCCAGGAAAGGTGTTCTAGCTGATTTGATTCATCCAATGAGCTTTGAGAGCCATGTCACTATCGTACATGGTCACACATAAGTGTTTACAGTGTCACATACAAAATTGCATGAAGAGACAACATTTGCAGTTTTCTTTTTGAATGTGTCATGGCACCATTTATTTATTAAAGTTATGCATAACCTTCCAACTTGATCATTTTACAGTATATGTTGAACTTCATGACATTATTAGAATATCAGGCAGTCAGCTCAGCATCGCCAACAGTAGCAGAAAGAAGCAGCATTTCTGTCGGGAGCTGATACAGAAAGAGCATGGCTGCTCCTTCGAGAAGAAGGGGAAAGGGCCAAGATACCCAAAGGCAAACAAGGAGGCATGACATATAGAGTGTGGGAGGGGATAAATAAGTCTGAAAGTCACTGGGTTGTGAGGAAATCGAGAAGGACGACACCTATAAGTGTTCAGAGGGGAAAAGGAGGTTCTAAATCAAACACAGAGGAAGAAAGGAGCCGACAAGAGACAAATACATCTCACAGTGAGAGAGACGGGGAGGAGGAGGCAGCACAGAAATGCAACAGGACCAGATCAGAGCCTTCAGACTCTTCATTCTAGTTAAAAACCACACCTAGAATTCATCAGACATTCTAGATTTCAACACAATCAAGAGTTTTTTAAACACAATGGGATCTATTCATCACCAGTGCAACTCTGGCCTCTATCAGTCTGAATATATTCCCGCCATTTCATCAGGGTGAGCAAGGCTAGCATCGCTTGAATGCTAGCATGCACTCAAAACTCACACTAACCCTGTGTGACTGAAGCAGGAGAAGCAGCCAAAAAGGTTAACACCATGGCCAAAAGCATGCAAGCAATGTGGGAAACACTTAAAAAAAAAATGAAAGAAAGAAAGAAAATAAATACATCTCGGGATAAAAAAAATCTTAATACATTATCTTAAAATTTTCCTTTTCTTGTTTTTGTGTTTCATATATATATATTCTAAACACACATCTTTGTACATTTTGGTATAAGTTCTCTTTCTTGCAGGGAGATCCCGGGAAAATGAGTGTTAGATGGAAAGGAGTGAGGTTTGGGGGCAATCCCACTTTCCTGATTGCCTTGTGCTGGGGGGGGGGGGGGGGGGGGGGGGGGGGGGGCGTGGCATCACAGATATGACTCCTCCCCTTCATCCGATTCCGCTTACAATTAAGTCTCTCATTCTCTGTGTGGACCGTGGGACAACGGCAATAGGAGGAGAAAAAAAAGAGAAAAAAAAAAGAGGAGGGGCTCAGCAGTAAAAGGACAAGCTTATGGAATGTCCCGAAAAGTCCAGGACACAAGAAGTAAGAACAGGCTACGAGTCAGTACTTCCTCTTTGGGACCAGAGAATGCTGAGGCACGGACGTCCACTATCTTTTATCTGTAAAAGGGAAATCAATTTTAGTATGACAATAAAGGAGATGACTCCCACATTAAGAGCGAGTCAATAATATAATAGATACCTTTATTTCCATCTGTGTCTGCTGCTGCCCTCTCTGGCCTTTGGCTTATTAGATTATTGTACTTCGCCTCCACCTCCTGCAATCAAAAAAAACCATTCACTGTGAGGAGACACTTTACAATATACATTTTCACAAGCATGTGAGTCACTAAGCTCATTTAATGTTAAGTACCTTCAGATAGTTGAGGTTGGCTTGAAGGTTTCTAAGATGAGACAGGACCTGTCTGCTAAAAGAAGAGAGGCTGCCAGCCTGTGACGTTGAAGAGAACCTCAAGTTGATGCCAGAGTCGGCGGCACAGCCTTGTGAGGTGCGCAGCTGTTTCCCTGTGGTTGATGCCAAGATGTCATCATCTGTGCTGCTCTCCCCTTGGCCACCATAACCCTCCAATACTAAATATCCTGCTGAGAGAATCACAAGGAGCCATTTAAGACAAGTGCACACGGCGAGCAGGACTGACGAAGTGATGAGCGAGCTGCACCACAAAATCTAGGAAAATATTTTCCCCATTAATATTAATACTTCTTTAAGGCGACCCTCAGGGGACAATACTGAGACCATTTGATTTCCTTTCTGTGCAACGTAGTCAGAAACATAGTATTTAATGGCATTGCCACATTAATGACAAACAGTTGTATCTCACAGTTCAACCTAATGGACATAATTGTGTTCTCTTTCAGTCATTACAGATGGGCCAGTTGTTTTTTTTAAAGTTAAGAGAAATGACGTGAGCTGCCGCCCTCTTGGCCAGGTCAACCTTGTGACAGAGATCTTGATCTCAATGGGTTAATTACTTGGTTGAATAAATAAAAAAAGAAATTGTTTCCCGCTCTCGCTTTATAAATAACTCATTTTGAATTAGCTGTTGGCTTTTACATGATTACACTGTCCAAGCTCACCATAATCTTCAGGAGAATCGAAGAAGCCTGTGTCTCCAGAGCCGAGGTCCTGAGTCCGGTCCTCTGTCTGGGAGCTGTTCTTATCCGAGCCGTTGTGAACCATCACCCGTGCACGACTGTCTACGGGGGTCCGCAAAGAGGTGGTCCTGAGGAGACGGGCCCCAGTGGTGCGTTTGGTTTGCTCTGCAGCCTCCTGGGACATCAGTTGGGTCACCAACACCTGCTTTAATGCTGCCACTGCAGGGAAGATGAAGGTAAATGGTAAAGAGCGGGTCAACTCACACATGAAAAACAGTAAAAAAGCACTTCTCTACTGTCTGCTTACATGTTTTCAGTGCTTCGTCAGCTCTGGAGGGAAACATGTTGAATGAGTCAGCTTCTTTTCTATCCTCAGCCACTTGGTAAGGAATCTCTGGGTCCACAAAACCTTCTTCCTCCTCTTCCTCTTCCTTCCCTCCCTCAAATGGATTACTGCTTGGTAGACAACTCTGTATCACATTTCCGGAGGCAGGGCTGTTCTCTTTGTCTGAAGGGGGGGGAAGAGTTGCCGTCATCAGGGGATTATCAACATAGCTGGACATTGGTTGAGCATTTGAAGCGACATCTGCGAGAAAGTACAGAAAGAAGCGGGTTACCTGTGGACTGGGTGCTGCCAGTGGATGTGCGGTCCCTGCTCAGCCTGGAAACACCTGCAGTAATGATCTCCACACCGTCTCTCTCCCCACTGGCACAAAAGCAACATCTAACGTTATCAACAAGTCCAAATGAGAAGCCATCTGATCAAATCAAGTTAGAAAGATGATCAAACTAAACATACAAAGTCTGAGGTAATGGTATAACGCTGTGAGGTTTGACTTTCATGGCTTCAGCTCTCTGGGTGATTAGACGCTGCCACCTTGTAAAAAAAAACAAGACAAAACGGTTATTAGTCCATTTAACAACTGGAGCAGTAAGAGTGGGAGGAATCAATAAGATTCAAGGGTGTGTTTCCTTACGTTCTCTGGTCTGAGACTGTGGGTGCCATCAGCTCATAGATCTGAGCTCCATTCTCTGACATGGAGAGGACGAAGAAGGACTTGTTGTCTGGAGAGAGTGGAGACAGTGGATGAGGTTAATCAATACTCCGGCGTGTGGGTTTGACTCCATTTATTTCACAATACCTGAATTTGTTAATGGCATTGCAAGTGGCTGTAACTCGAACTTCATATGTAAGGGACCATGTACAACATTTAACATAAATGTTGCCATTTGATGTATTGCACCAGAGTTAGCTCAGAGCTAGTTTACATCTGCAGTCCCTCGGTTACAATTAAAACATCACATAGTGTTAAAAAATAAATAAATAGGGGTCCTAAATAAATTCTGTCCTAAATAGGGAGAAATATTTGATCTGAATATTTTGATTTTTGTACAATATGCACATGATGGTAAAGTAAACGATAGAAAAAAAGAAAAGAAATGCGTTTACTCACCTGTGGCCACAGAGCGCACCAGCACAGTGTTGAGTTTGATGATTGGGCTGAAGATATGTTTGGTATCTGCTGTGCCTGCCAGGTTTTTACTATGACACTTGAGGATTAGACGCTCATCTTGTTTCTGTAGCAGAACGAGGATGTCCTCCAGGAGGAGTGTGTACAGCTCTGAAAGGAAACACAGAGGATAGTTGTGAGACATTACCGGTGTTATTTATATAATTATGTAAAAAACAAACAAAAAAAAAACAACAAAAAAAACATATCAGTTTAATGGCAATCAAATTCTTGCAATGTGATGACTACAAACCAATTGTCTTGTCCTTATTAACTTTCCATGACAGTGAACCCTCGTGCACCATGGTTTTCTTAGTTAGATCCAAGTTCTGTTAAAAGGAAGAACGAGCAAATTCATGACAAATAATACTTTTCTTGCTGCTGGTCAGTTGAGTCATTTCCATATGCACTACCCTGCACTTGCAAACAGTGTGTTTGGGTGTACAGCATGTGAGACTGCTTGAATTGAAGTCAAAAAGCATTGTGTAGATAACTCACCTTTAGCTCCAGGATCATGGGGTTGTCCGTCTGCTTTAAAGAGGAGAGGTCCAATCTTCTCTGATAGTCCTCCAACCTCTAGACGAAGGGCCGAGAAAAATGGAGACAAAGAAAAGGGGATAAGTAAGAGCTCTTCAATAAGGAGTCACTGTCTGGGGTTTGTAAAAATATAGAGTGTGGCAGAGCAGGACAAGAAGGAAGGACTTTGAAGGAAAAGGAAGACAACATTTAAGGGGCTGGTGGAAACTGAAAAAATGATTAAAAAAAAAAAAAAAAAACATCCCACCTGCTTGTCTTCAGATTCCTTCACAGCCTGGTCGACGTGATTGAGAATCTTCCTACAGCAGTCTGCAGCTTGCTTCACTTTGTCCTTCTCCAATGCACTGTCTATAACATATAATGACATTCAGAAAAAAAAAGAAGAAAAAAAAAAGAAGTACAGCTTTTTTAGTTCTGCAGGGGACTGTCTGGCAAATTAATGTTTCCTCTGTCCATTAACACACCATCGATTGTGATAAAGCAGGAAGGACATTATGATCCTCTAATAGCTGGTTAACTGTATCATTAGTGTGCTCTCTCAGTGTGAGGCTTGAGCCGCGGCCAAGTCAGAAATGATGAATCAAATAATGGCCGAGACGTCTCCTAAAATGTGCACCACCGACTTCGCACTAATGATTGGGTGGAGGACTTTTAAGTATCTGAGTGAGGCTGCAGGAGAGGGATCAGTTCTGAGCCTGCGTGGACTGTAAGTAGCTTGTTCTGTGGCTGCTCCTGCAGACATGTTGACATCATTAAGGCTCAATAGTGCATGCAGGTATAATATTTAATCATGCGGCATGTCACAATCCCCATATTCTCTAACAAAGCTGTAGAAACCCAAGTGTCCCTGTGCCAAACAATCAATGTGTCCACTGATTGTTTGCATGTATTCCAAACACATTTCTAAATCATTCGTTTTAGGTTTCTCACTTGTGACTATAATCAACTCATCAGGATATTCAACAGACCAACTTTGAAGAAAGTTTGAGCTCTTGTCTGACCTTAGAAAAGCTTTTACCCACTTGACACTCACACTGATGATTAAAACATCCTGTTTTGAGCCACTATTATAGAGAAGACATTTAGACAGTATGTGGATTCATTTCCATAACAACCTTGTCAGCTTGAAGTGATTACAACATGCATAAATTAAGATGCTGTGAGGAACTGTGATTGGTGAGGCAGCATGACAGCACCTGTGTACTTAGCGATGTTTTCCAGTAGCAGGGGGTACTTGGTGAGTCGCAGCATCTCGACAGGAATGATGTCCTTAAGCTGCAGGCGGCGACACAGTCTGTTGCTCTCTGCCTCCTACAAAGCATTGAAAAACAAGTTTGCTTAACTTAAAAAACCGCACAAACACATTCCGGAAAAAGGAGAAATGATGACTTAACATCCAACAAATGTAGCTCAGATGATCATTTAGGGAAGTGACATCTTACATTTTCTGTCTGAAATATTCTCAGCTTGCATGCGTTCATTTTTCTCTTAATGGTTATCTTTCTTGAATAGCAGTTTTCTGGGGTATATATGAGCGTGATGTCAGCACCTGGATGAATGAAGTGAAGCGCGAGTCTTTCTTCTGCTTGGTCTTGATGATCTCCAACGCGAACGGCTGGTTGCTGCAGAACGTCCCCACCGCCTGCTTGATCTTCTCCTCCTCTCCGCCGCTGAACTGTAACCACGCCAAAACCGTGTCGGGGCAGAGCAGAGACGAACACAGACGCTGATCAGTCACCCGGTAGATCTGGGTCAAGGGTAGTTGCCATGGTAATGTCTTACTATTAAACCATGAGCAGTGAATCTCAGAAGGGGGCCAGGCTTAAGTCCTCGAAGTAGAAGGGAGAGCTTAACTTCTAATGTAGACTAGATCGATGCCTGGACCCCCCAGGGGACCGTTTACCCTCCTCATCCCCCATAGACCGATTTCAGACACGGCTGCCAGCAGATATGCGGCTATAATGTATCAAACATGATATGTAGACACAGAGATGTCAGTTAAATCTAGGGCACTGTCTGACACGACCATTCACTGAGAAGCAGACTTCCGTTTGACTGTCTTGCTTCAAGGTTTCCTCGTACGTTATTCTTTTGTTTCATTTCAGAAGTGTTTGCCTTTTAGGATTTTTTTTTTTTTTTTGCGGGATTTCAAATATAATGAAAATGTATTTACGTTCGTATGACACGTCAGTATAAACAGAGCCGAGGCTGAGAAAAGCAATCTCACACCGACATCAACACCTCTCTCTTCGCTGTAAAGCAATCCAGGGGAAGAGTTCCATTTCTTGATTTGCGAGACAGAATTTCCAGCCCACCACATCAGTCATCTTGAAATTCATTCAATGAAAGAAAATGTCTGAAAGGAGGCAACACAATCTCAGCCTGAGAATAGTACTCACCCAGGAGAGCAAGTCGTCTCCTATCTGATCAATTACTGAGGACTCATTTCTCTTCCGCACGGCTGCCATTTGCTCCAGTATTGAAACTGAAATCACAAAAGAAGAACCGACGTGTGTGTTTGTGTGTAGTTAAGATAACAAAGGTGACGGATAAGAGCGGCAATATTTGAGGTTGATGCTTCTGCACACACACAGATGAAGTTCTTTATTTAAACATGCGGTTGTAGTTTAGTTAAACTTCTCAATACCTTATTTTTAAATTCGTTTTACTGGACTAAAAAAGTTCAAGAGCAGTCATGCGTAGTTGATTGGTGGATTTCAGACTCTGTGTGTATGTGTGTGTGTGTGTGTGTGTGTACCATGCAGCAGTAGAATCTCCTCCAGGTTGGTAAAGATGTTCTTGATGTCAGCAGGAGGCAGGATGGCCTCTTTAGAGAGCTTTTGGTAGAAAACGTGGTCCAAAACTTTCAGCATCCGCACGTGCGCTCTCTCGGTGTAAAACAGCTCTGCGGGTGCAGCGCAACATGTTACCTCAAGGTGGCAGACTATTCCAAACGGCTTCATATTGATGTAGATTTGAGAGCAACTAAGAACCGTGTCCTCACCATTAATCACTTCTTGTCTCTTGATTTCATGAGGCCTGAGACCTGCTAGGATCTCTCTCCCCACCAGCTGCTGCCAGTTCGGAGGGTCGTGTTCGGAATCTGTCCCCTGGTCGTCTTCGCTCTGGACATCTGCAGCACCGAGTCCCTCGAGCCTAGGGTGAGATGAGATGTGAGCATTTCATCTGGCTGATAAACATTCACCACTGCGTATCCTCAATTCTTATTTTTCGAGATCGATTCAAGTTTGAATCGTTTCCTCACCTTCTTATGGCCTTTGGTGTTCCCTCGTGAGCTCTACAAAAAAATAAAAAATAAAAAATAAAAAATCGGTGTTAAAAATGAATTAAATTCAATTCAATTTTAGCTCAAAAGACGGTGAGGTTTCCCTCCGTTCCAGAAGGTTTGCAGTGATGTCGAGCTCCCAGCATAGGAGAGGAGATACAAGAAAAGTGAGCAAATGTACTCTCTGTGAGAAAGAAAAAGTGTTTCAGCAAATCTAACTTTAAAACACACCTGTCAGTTTCTCTGTCATCCTCTTGCAGTTGGTCCAGTCCGTAAAGGTCAAAGTGCGTTGCAGGGTTTGGCGACCCATCCAGAGGGTCAGATTGATGGCCGTCACTCAGCCTGGAGGGGCCGAAGGTTGGAGTTCCACCTGAGACACAAGCAACAAGTTAGAAACCCTCCAATCCCTCCTCAGTTTCTTCTGTCAAGAGAATTTGTTCACCGGCTCACCCATTTCATTATCTCGGCTCGTGTCGGAGCTAAAGTTGGCACTGCTTGGGGATGAGCTGTTGATGGATGCGGAGTGTGTGAGTTCGGAGCCCTCGCTTGATTGGCTGCCTCGTAGACGACCACCGTCTGTGTGATCGTTTGCCCCCAGTGAAGGCTGGGACAACTGCTTCTGAGGCCTGGGGCGACCATCCAAGGCTTTACCCACTGACGAAGACAAGAGATGAGTCAAAACTTTTGTGAAGACAACAACAAAATAATAAAAGAAAATAATCAACAAAATATTAAAAATAAATAAACAACATGTCCAAAAAGGAGTGGTAAGAAGTATAAACTTATTTGTTACTACCTCTTCTCCATTCACAATCTTAATCACATATTGCTGTCATTTCAATTTGGTAACATAATAAAGTGTAGGCCGTTTCCGAGATGTTTTTTTTTTTTTAAATTAATTTATTTTTTAACATTGAGAAGTAGAGGGATGGCTTTTGTCTTGCCGCATCGTGACTCACCTGACGCTGCCTCAATGCGGCTGGGGCGACGCTGGGGTCCAAGGATGCTGGGAAATCGGGGTTTCTTCACTTTCTCCTCTCCTTCTTTTTCAGTCTTGATGCTTTTCTGTACCACATCAAAGACAAGATGTGTCAGGTGGATGACACAGGGGAGAGGGAGACAGGAGGAAAGGCACACAGAATAAAGATGGGAGTACCTTGATCTTGGGGAGAAAGTTGATCCTGACTCGTTTGGACTCTAGACTGCGGGGTTCCTTTACCCTCACACCAAGGTGCTTCATGTATGTATATATGACATACTGCATTGTAGTGCTAAATGACAAAAGAGAGACAACACTTATTAATTCTAAACAACAGATAAACAGAATAACAAAAATCCATGTGTCTACATTGCGACTTGTGTCATCGACAGTGTTTTACTGTCCCGTGAAATATCTACACAAACCATCTGGGGTATGAAGTTTCCTCAACAAGGCTGAATAAATCATGATGCAAGACAAACATACTGCACGAATCAGAAGCAATATGTAAGAAACTACCTAAGTGCTTTCTGGGTCAATAGTGGAGGATGACTTACAGAATAAAATAAAAGGAATAAGATGTGACACTGTAATTCTATAAGATTATTGTTGGACTCGTACATACGAAGAAATGCTGCGAGTGCACAGATGGTGTGAGAGCCTTATGAGCCCTTAACCATCACATTCAAGCGCATCCGCAACATTTTAAGACTGCTCACCATTTCTCTTCCTCTGTGGTCTGAGTAGATACCCTACAAACGACACAAAGAAGAACAACTCTCATGAGCTTGATTTCAGCAGACTTAAAGGTGGCTCAGAGGAGCGTACGAGTGTATGCACGGCATGTGGTACTTACAGGATATCTTCTATTTTGGCGATGATGTTTTCAGCATACGAGCGTTCTCGCTCCAGAGTGACGCGGTCTCGGACTCTTTCCTGGTCCAGTCTGGCCAACTCTACCTCAGCCACAGTGAGGCCCATACTGCGTTTCTGCCTACAAGTGCCAATGCATAATTACATCGTAAACAGCAGTGAATAGATTGTCAGCGGAACATGTCGAAAAAGAGAGACGTTTTCTTAAACAAGCATACTTAGAAGTCTAATAAGGTCCGAGCACAGGATCGAAAACAAAACGCCCGAGTGCTCCAGTTTACCTGAAGTCCTCGAGGTTCCTCTGAATGTCAGGGAGCAGTGAGTCCTGCAGTGTTTGAACATGCTGTCGGTTTATCTCCTCTGGGATCAGTTCTGTGCGACGTCGATCTGCAAATACACGCTCACATACTCACATATACTGTACGCAAAGTACCCCCCCTCCCCTCCCCCACACACACACACACTCACAACGTTTTACGTAACAGTAGTAAAAATGACAATGCATGATACTTACCGAGATCAGCAGAGATGGATTCAGGGACAGCAACCTTTAAATTCTGTGAAAATAAAATAATATAATGGATAAAATTGATTGCACTGGGTTAGAACAGTTTGTCCCAAAACAGATTACGTAGGTGAATATATTTAGGTCCAGCTAAATACTTTCAAATGATATTCAATGGATAGTGTTTCATTTTCTGACACTAGAGGTCTCTCAAACAAAGAAAAGGGAGTTTGATTAGGTTTTTTGTTTTTAAATACTTTATCTAGACTCATTCCCTGAGGGAAATTTTGGTTGACACTCTGTTATTGAAGGGATACTTCACCCATTTGCATGAAGCAAAATGAAGGCTGGACTCACAACCATTCAACACTACTACCATGTTTCTAATGATACACAGCTTCATGTAAATGGGTGAAGTATCCCTTTAGGATTACAGGCCTTTAACACAGGGGCCCAAAGTCACCACATATGCACAAACAGGGCGCATGGAGTGCACCAGAGCTGTTTTGCGGTTCGGTGCCTTGCTCAACGAGGACACCTCGGCAGTACTCGGGGAAAGTGCTCCAGCTACGAGACCAACCTCCACATTTTGGTCTGTGCTGGGACTTGAACCCTCCGGTTCCCATGATAAGTCCCTACAGAGTGAGCTGCAGCTGCCTCATCCTCAAGTGGCTTGGGATTATGGGAATCTTTATTGTTAAACGACCACCATTGATGAGAATCATTTTATTTATGATCTATTCAGTCAAATATTATGTGTTTTAATATCATTTTAAGTCAAACAGTTAAAAAAAAATCTTTTATAACCAGTTTGCAGGCTTCTCTTCCTCACTCACTGATGTTTCTTCTCTTTCTCAGCTCTGAATTGGACTGTCTGTCCATTTCAAAGTTATTAGCAAACTGTGTTAATACTTCAGACGTTTCATCATTGGTAATGCAGATGTTTAGTCACATTTAAAGATAGCAACAACAGGCTTGCCTTTCTCTTGTAAGTTTACATTTTCCAAACGAGAATGTGACGACGTACATCGCTGCACTAACAAAACGTTTAGTCAAAAATCCACTCAGTGACATATTGTGACTTTGTGTGAAAGCTAGATTGGACAAACTGTACTCACAGCTCCCCGGTCAATGAAGAAGGTGTGGAGGTCCATGAACACTCGTCTGGTCTCTTTAGAGTTGGTCTGCTTGTAGAAGTCAGCATAGAGGTAGCACAACTGAGGACACATGAGGGGATTCATTTAAAGAGTGATTAAACTAAGAGTTCAGTCAGGCTGCTTGAAAGAAAAAGAAAAAAGGAAATTGAAAACAGTTTAAAAAAGGGGGAAATGGCGCGGGTCTTACCACAGGAGCAGGGTCGAACTGAGAGATGACATGGTGAAGGAAGGCTGCGAGGTGAGCCGGCCGAGACTTGAGCTGATCAATGCTGTTGAAATTGTTACACTGGCCATTTGTCTGCAACAGAAACAGTTTGCAAAATGTCACTTTACAGCACATGAGCCAAAAGGATCAAACGTAGGAGAATTTCTGTTTAGAAAACTCAGGATGTGGTGGCTGCTTTAAGTCAAACTATGACTGCCCTGTTGACAGTTACCTGCTCCTGGTCTGAATCAAAGTAGTCATCCTCAGCTCCAATGATCTGTGAGACGAAGCGGGAGGAAGAAGGGCTGCTTACTGTAGTAGGAGACAAAGAGTCCTGTGGAAAAGATGATGATTGAAAGTTGAATTTGTGTTTCTCCTAAGCAAATTCTCCATTTCCAAATGCCCAGAGATCTGCACTGCATTTGTTCTTCAGCGCACATCAAACGCAAGCAGCAAAGGAGTGTATTTCTTAAATGCAGACGTTGAGTGTAACTACCAGGTCAGTGGCATCCTCAGCCTCTGGAGAGTGGCACGAGTTTAAGCTGTTCCTGGGAGTGCTCTTTGGGCTGGGGCACAAGCTGTCTGGAGAGCTGAGCCCAAATCCTCGAGATACCTGAAGGGGAGGGGGGGACACACAAAACACATCAGTCAGTCTCAACGTTTTTACAATTCTTCAATTCATCTAGCAGTCACTTTGATCCAAAGCTACAAACATCAGACAGCAAGTACATCACAAGCAAGGATGTTGAGAGGAGGAGACAATGTCAGTAAGTACACATCAGACATATAAACAATGTCATGACAGAAATCACTGTAGAACTTAACAACCTTTATATGAATGTTTTTTGTTGCCATATAAAGCTTGTTCTTGTGCTGTTTTAGTAGCCTAAACTAAACACGGTAAACTGACACGTTATTAATTTAGCAGGATGCCATGAATCTATGCAGCCTTATAAAAATCAAGAGCTTGATAAAAAGCTTCAGAGGAAAATCAAATGATGTTGGTCAGCAGGGCCCGATATGTGACAACTCACAGGAGAGCTGATCCAGGACAGGTCAGTACTGTTGTCTCCCTTAGAAGCCGGTGTGTGCTCCGTTTCAAACGTGCCGCCGTCGTCTGCATCACCACCTGGAGCTGCCTCCTGAAGATGGAAATGTGAACAAAAGATCCGACAGGCATTATGAAGAGCACAATAAGATATTGACAAGTTTCGAAAAACAGCCCAGAAGAAGAAATGTTTTGATGAAGGAAAAAAAAAAAAGTCCAAGGGCGAGTGATCGCGGTAATACTTGTTCATGTTTATGTGTATGGAGTGTAATCTTGTTAATCTAACATTTTTAAATGTAGAATGCAGATAAATATGTTGACATACATAACACAAGGTTCAGTGAGTGTTGTATGTAAAATAAGCTGTCACACAGACACAAAAGAGTGGCTTCCCACAGAGAAAGCCTAATCCTCTGATGAGATTAGGATTACCGTTTGTCTGGAGCGATCCCAGAACACACAGCACAAAATTAATGCCTGCATGTTGCTGGTACATCACTGTTGTTGGACACCCTCTTTCTTCATGCTGGTTCATCAAAGTAGAAGGTGTTTTTTTTTTTTTTTTGGGGGGGGGGGGTGCGCTGCTTACCTGTGATGCCCCAGAGGCCTTGAGCTGACCCTGCAGCTGAGGAATGTGTTTTTTAGCTTCCTGGATGTCTTTCAGTAGTTTGGGGGAGGGGTTCCTGCTGTACTCTTCCTTCATGGCCTACACAATAAGTAGAGGTGAAATCAAAACATGCCATCAGAAACATGCAGTAACTTTTTTTTTTTTTTTTACAATCATGCACTTCAAATACACCCTGCGTATGTGGACGCATCCTGTGATGATTAGGAAAGTGCTGTCGCAAAAATCTCACCTCTTAAAAAAAAAAGAAGCAGCCTTCCTTTTCCAATTACAAAGATCAAGAAGGATCAGAGCTGATTCATTGATTTTTCACCAAATGTATAAAAAAATCATTCATCTGCAGGGTTTAGTGTGAGAGAAAGGATGGAAAGCATCCAATTTGCTGTCTGAATGAGCAGATGTGTGAACGGACCGTCCAACAGGAGGAAATGTCGATGACCTCGATGACTTTGCACACAGTGTAGTTGCTTTGCACTCTTTCACTGATATATATGGACACATGTTGTGTTAACACTGACAAGAAAACATTCATCTTACAAAAAGAGAGAAAAAAAAAACAGTCTCCAAAGACAAAGTTAAACAAAATTCTACATTTGAAATGTTCAGATCTGAACAACTGTCTGGTGATATGCCACTACGGGAAACGTGGAAATGAGCCTTCATACTAACCTGGAGCTCCTGCTGTTCTCTTAAGAGTGTCTTTTGTAACATGTCAACCCTCTGGTTGCAGACGCTACTGTTCTCATCCTATAGATACAAAGAAAAAGAAAAAAGAAAGCTGAAAGCACATGGGTGAAGGTTGTGTACAGTGCATGTGAAAAGCATTGAAGAAAACGTTACATCACGCATGCATGCACAAAGGGAGACCACGGGTAAAAAGACGCAAGAACAAAGATAACCAGGAAGAAAACTAATAGGTCAAACATGGAAATTGATGTTTTTCAGACATGAATAAAAACTTGTGTCATAAGTACCCATGATGTGTGAGTGGAGGAGAAGCGGTCGAGAGGACTATAGGGGCGTTCTGCTGCTGGTGAGTTCGGAGAGGAAATGCTTACGCCCAACATTTCGGACTCTGCTTCCGACAAGGGAATCTGGGGGAGCCCTGGCGGACGCCCCAACACCGTGAGGGCCACATAAGAGCCCGCTACAATAGAAACATCAGAGCAGTGTCAGCTTTCCTCTCACAATTATTTAGGAAGAAAAAAAAAGCCAGAACACAGATGTAGGACCTTACATTTGATGAGCTTCACCACCTCGATGTGATTAGAATGTGTAACAAGGGTCCCATTAACCTTGGGGGGAGAAAAAAATAAATGTAACTATGAGGATGAAAATTTAAAAAAAAAAGGATTAAAACAAACAGTTTAAGTGCAGTTTGAATTTGTGATCGCTTTCAATTCCTAGAAGAAGAGAGTAGAAATACAGAGTGACCAGAAGGTGGCAGCCTACAGCCTCTATATTTAGATTGAACAAGACAACAGTGACGTGAGCAGTTGAAATCCATGCAGGCAGATGAGCACAATACCTTGATGATCCTGTCTCCTGTCTGAACACCTGCTCGCATAGCAGCACCATCTGGAGAACAAAGAGGGAGAAGAGTATAAAAAAAAGAAAAAAAAGAAGGTGAGGAAAGAAATACAAATGGAGGAATTAAAAGGAAGGAGGGGAAACAGGAGAAAAGGAGATGTACACTTTTCAGGATTCAACGCTTGATGTTTCTTCCCCATGAATACACTGTTTAGCCTTTAAAGACTCGCTGTTGCAAAGTGACTATCTGAGTGCTATTTTGAAAGACCATAACAGTGGTTATATTACAAGAAGGACCTGTTTCACAGCTCCACCACAAACAAAGGGATTTAGGCACGAGACAGGTTATTATGAGCTTCCCTTCTGTGTCTTAAGTCAGCAGTAACCGGCCAAAGTGTTCTGTGAAACAAAGACAACTACACCATCTACTTTTTGTCCTCAGTTTTTGTGGGGAGCTTGTATTCGTGTCGCTAAACGACAGAAGTAATCTCTCCTGATCGTGTTGTCTAAATGGAGAGAAAAAAGAAAAGCAGGCGTGACTGCCACCTGGTGACTTCATCGTTTTGAATGTGAAGGCTGTTAAGAACAAAGCTGAATCTTTTCTTGTTTGCTTTGGAGGAATTAACCGACTACCATGTCTCCGTCAACCTGTGATCACTGGCATCAGTGGGCTGGTCTACAAAGGCTCGAGTCAAAGCTCCTCCCCCTCTCTCACTAATGCTTCTTTCACGCGTGCACAAAACTGGGGATAACTTTCTGAAGTTTTTGGGGACACGAAAAGACACATTTTTCACTTCGACTTGATCTGAAATGTTTCCTGTAAGCTTCCAGTTGAAAGAACTGAGGATGCCGATAATAGAAACTAATTTACTATGTTTTTCTCTCAGTATCTTCTTCTCTGCTCTTTTGCTGAGCCAAGCAGCATGTCATCAACCATCCATAAACACTTGACTTTTCTTTGTGTATTTGTTTGACGTTCTTTTTTATTTTATTTTATTTTGTAATAATGACTCCTTTATGTTGCATCCCCTGAGCCAGAGTTGAAACAATCCCAAAACTAAACAAACACATGAAGGAGTTACCAACATCAAACATGAAATATTATTTGGAACATTTTTCACCAGCACGATTAAGAGAAACTACAATCAAACTATTAAATCCTCCTCTTTGCTTTTTAGTTTAAAAAGGGAGTGAAGATTGAAGTTGTCGGTGCAGGCGGAGAAAGTGCTCTTCTTGTCGAGTCGAATGGCGTCGTATTAGTGACAGTTAAAGAAAAAAAAAAATGCAAAGCAAAGATGACAATGCACAAAATATCTTCCTCTGACAGTACAGAAAACAGTGTGCAGCGTTTTCAGAGACCTGATAACATCCCACATCATCTCCAACAGACAGAGAAAGACTGAGGGGAACAACACAAGTATCCTGTCAAAGTCCCCCCCCCCCCCGTTTAAAAATACAGCACTGTAAAGCAGAAGCTGCAGCTGCAGTGAAACTACTGAGGAGGAAATACAGAGTGAAAGGCGCTGCTTCTCTAAGTAAGAATGGTTTGTGGTTGATGACTCCCTCTTCTGTGCGAGTCCGGGGCCGACTGTTAATAGCGTCCTTTCCTTTGCTCCCTCTCGACTTGTCTTACCTTCTTTGACAAGCTGCACAAACACTGGGTTGTCCCCGCTGACTGTGAGCCCAAAGCCGTTTTCATCTTTCTGGATGATCACACATCGCTGGACCAGACCTGCAAGTGAGGAGGACGGGAGAGACAGACAGAACAGTGTCTTCAAGAAAAGGAAACAGGAAGTCACCCGAGTGAACTGAAATAGTACTGTACATTGTACTGTACTTAACGTCTCTGAAACCGTTGACCTTCTACTAAACACGAGGTCGATATTTTAAATAAGTTAAAACGTGCATTTTCATCTTCTGTGACATGATGACTGTCTTCATGCTTTTACAGAAGATTTGTGTTTTCGGCTTTAAATTTGCTTTCACTTTCGCGTGTCTTAAAACAATGGTCACCTTCATGTGCGTACAAGAAAGAAATCTCTCCACAGTTAGAACAGCGACACAAAAGGACTTGAGTGTGTAGTTAGACGCATTTTAAAAATGTGGAACCGTTCTTGACGTATCAACTCAAAACCACTTTCTCGTAGTGTATCCTGTTTTCAGAGTCTCGGAGCGTACAGTAAAGTCAGCCCGTATAGAATATATATATCTCGAACCTTTGAGGAAGATTTGATGCATTTTAGGAATCATACTTAAGTTTTAACATTTTCAAACATTGTTGTTTGTTGAATGGACGCCACAAAGAGACGAATCCTTATAAAAATGTCAAGACTTTATCTCTAACACAGCAGACGTGTTGTGTCACAGGCCAGAAGGAGCAATGTTACTTTTCAGGTTTTTTTTTTTTATGTGGGGTTTCATTGGTGCGGAGAGAAGAGATAAGAGCTTCTTTAACGTCTGTCTGGCACTAGACTGACTGGACGGTTACACACAAAAGAAAACATGATGACATGATTGAAAAGGCTCATGGGGAGGGAGGGGGGGAAGGGGGGGTTACAAGTAAACACATCAATATGAAGCAAGTATTATAACCCGAGCCGAGTGAGGGGACTGTGGAATATGTTTGTTGTTGTGTCTGAGATTCCCCAGGTCAGTGCAGCATCAAGCAGAGAGGTGAGTGGATGGATGGGGGGTTGGAGAGTGGAGGGAACAGGAGTGAATACACAGAGAGAGGTTTGGGGGGGGGGGGGGGGGGGGCAGAGGCTCCATGCTTGGGGGAGGGGTTCAGAGGGAGAAGGCTCAGCAAAATAGAGGGAGCAAGGGGGGAAGGGGAATCAGGGAGAGGGCACGGGGTGTCAAGGAAACAGTAAAAGGCCATATGGGTTGGAGAGCTGGTGTGAAGTTGCCTCTGAGATGTTGATCTGTCGCCTTTTTTTCCCCTATGATTGGGCATCATTTTAGAGCTCTTCAGGTTGTGCTTACCAACTATGAGGGGTGGGTGTGCTGACAGGGTCACTGATCAGTTCAATTCATCGAAGATGATGTATTATTCAAAAGGTTTAACTGGTCTGCAAGCGGCACCCTTTGCTAAAAATCAAAACGTACTTGAGACAAGAAACCGACCTCCAACACTGAAGGAGTAACTTTAGCCGCACAAACAATCACAAAAACAAGATTCCAAAGGTCAGACTACTTTAGTAAGAATCTTTAAGGCTGACTATTTGATCTGTGAGAAAGTCTTTTTATCTGCGCGGCTCCTCAGTTCAGACCAAAAGGAGAACACTGAGTCAAGTGGAAAGCTCACACCTCTGCTTTGTCACATCTGATAGTGGAGGATTCTCCTGATAAAGAGTGTCCCACACAGATAAGTCGTTTTGACTTTAAAGTCAGTGCGCTGCATGCACCGACGAGAAATGTTGAGTTTTTTTTTGTTTGTTTAAATTCCTAAAGACATTTAATGTCTGTCTAAAGGCAAGGCAGTTAATTATGTGAACCCATCTCAGATGATGTAAGAAGAAAGAGAGAGAACATGAACAGAGGTGGAACGACACTCACAGTGCACAGAGGCTCCATAATGACCTCATGCTGACATGTGCGTTCAGAAAACATCATTTAATCCTTCATCAGCAGCCGCTTGGCTTAACTCTAAAGCAAAAGGCCTTGCAGGCATGTAAATACTTTTTTTTTCTCTCTTATACCAGAGATCAACATTTAACCAGATTGAAATCATCACTTACATTTAAACACGAGTTCTGAACTGAGCAGAGAGTGGGATTATGGTTTAATGTAAACTGTTTGATTGCATCCTGGTGATCCAAATGTCTCTTTTAAGTCGGTCTGAGCAACGCTGCCGAGATCTTCTTCATGTCCTACAATGACCTTCATCCACAGTGCACACATGTACAAACACAACTATGGATTGAGATGAAGACGGTGGATTTGGATGAATATTTGAGAGATAAAAGGTTTTGTACATGTCAGACTACAACAGGCTGATTTTTGAGGCAATCTCAGATCCCAGTAAGCCAGATATAAAACAACAACATTCATGGCTGACTACAATCGACATGGCAGCAGCTTTAATGTGAGCACACTTAGACTTTTTTTTTGTAAAGTGCTAAAACGATCCAATTTACAGCTGATATTTGAAGTTGCGCTGAATCGATTCATCAAACTAAATGTTTTCCATCGAAGACACCAAAAAATTTCACGTCAAGGCTGAAACATCTCACTATTGAAATTGAGTTTAAACCTGAAAAATAAGAAAAAAAATGTAGTGTGTATATATATATATATATATATATATACATATATATATATACACACACACACACACACACACACACAGTATATTTGCTTTAAGCCTTAAGCCTTTGATTGGCCTCAATATCTAGTGTTTGGTATTTTACAGAGCAAACCGTGTGCTGATTGGTTAATTAATAATAACAATGATCCAACAATGTTTACAGAGAAGGTCAATGTGATGATGAAACCAGTTGGACTTTGAGGGGCCACGATAAAAACGATGAAATAAATGAAACACTGCGGCCATTAAGAATAATCAAAACATCTCGAGGCAATTTCACAGCAGGCTCTACAGGGCGTAGAGATGCAGCTGTCACACCAGTCATTCCAGCAGGAGCATCTTACCACAGGACTCAGGCTTCCCCTCTGCTAGCACACTGCTGCTGCCACTCTTCTGCACCACCAGAGCTTCTGCTCACAGACCCCCACCACGCAGAGCGCAGCGCGCGCACACACACACACACACACACACACACACACACACAGACACACACACAAAACAAGAACCAAAACAAGGAAAGGAAACACAAAACAGGAAAGAGAAAATCATGAAGGAGAAACAATCATGGAAGAAGAGAAACTCAAATGAACAAATAGGTGTCTTAATAAAACAGAATAATTGGGATGGGCCTGTCTTCTTGTTTGAGCCATCCTCTTTCATAGCTCCACTTCCATAAATTGTCATCTAATGGCACTAAGTAGTTATGACTTCAATAACATACTAACTTTGGATCCTGTATTAAAATCATGAGCTTCAGTGATTCCAGTGCAGACTCCATAGCTTAAAGGAGAGCCCAGCCCATGTTAAGGTAACACATGACTATCAGCGTCGACCAATGTCATCTCCGATATCACTAGATTCATTAACCAGTCAAATATCCTTTCCCTTGGCTTTTGTTGTACTAAACTCGCAGTTCTCTTACACCAGCAGAGTGTGCTTTAAAGATGACAACAAGCACCGGCGCTCTGTCAAGCTCAGATTCACGTACATGTTCTCTTTCTTTCCAGTTCAGGTCTTCATTACACTGTGTTTGATATACACGCGTGTGTGTATTTGTCTGTCTCTAAAGTTTGGAGATAAATCTAAGAAAGACATCGGCAGATATATCATCATAATATTATAATTTTCCCCCTCCCTAGTATCGGTCAGGCCCTAACTAAAGAATACCATAAATTCAATGTATGATAATGGAAATACTGTTTTACATAAGTAGCACTGAGCCTTCGTATCAGGACTGCATCAGAAATTTCATTTACTGCAGTTTCTGTTCGGACTTTCAACACCAGAAGGTGCTTTCACAAACGAAATGAATCCCAAACAGAGATTGAGACGATCTCAGAAAACTGTCTTAGTAAAAAATACAAACTATTAGCTGCCTTATGGTAGCGTTTTTCGACTAACATGTGACTGTAATTGGCTGGTAACTCACTACTCCTGCCCATCCCTAATAAACCTAAACCACTTTGAGATGATGACAGAAAAGGTGCAACGAGGAGAAAAATCTCAGAAAAGACAGTTACAGAGTCCATGCAAATTGAATAGGAAGAAAAAGAAAACAGAGCATGCAGGCAGGCAGGATACAAAGGTCATGAAAAGAACTGAAATATGAATATCTACAAATAATCTTTTGAGGATGACCTTAGTGTCTTTTTCTTCTCTTTGGCTGCCTCAATGACATTATAACTCCATTGTATCAGATTTAGACCATGAGAGAACAAGGTGGAATGAGATTTTAGTCGAGTGTTACACACAGACAGGCGGCACAGTGTGTGTGTTGTGTAAGCGCTGAGAGAACACACGGTGTCTATGCTGTGTTGCATCATACAGAGATAAGCCGCCATGTGGTGCAGAGAGGATTTTCTATTTTGTTTTGAATACAGAAGCTTCAGTCATCTCAAATCATGCTGCCCTGATTACTGACAGATACCGTAGGGAGTGTCGCCGTATCCGACCGGGCGGATTCTCACCCTGCAATAAACCTGAAACTGCCGTGCATAACGGGCTTTAGTGGCTTTTGTGCCCTTTCGGGTAAGCAGAGAGAGACCACCCAACCTTTACGAGCAAGCAGAGGACACGGTGCGCTGGCTTTATGCAAAACTACAACATCCATGTGGACGTTACACATGCAGATTTGAACTTCCTGTAATTTAACAGTGTGTGTGCCGAACAGTGAGTTTGCTGCAGCCTTGAGCATGAAATACACAGTGAGCTTTCCATTACATTTATTAAATCTGAAAGTTTCCAACTCCTGTTCAAAATAAGTTGTGTGGCTCCAGAGATAAGACCCAAACACTGATCTCAGATCACACCACTCAAGTAAAATGAATGTGAAGTCCTTAAAGAGAGCAATAAGCAAAAAATAAAAAATAAAAATAAACACACACACACCACCTCTCACCATCCCAGCATGCATTGTGCATGGTGCAAACCATTCAAGTGAGACTTGTATTATGAGACAGTTTGTGTGTGTGTGTGTGTGTGTGTGTGTGTGTGTGTGTTTCAGTGAGAGAGGGGGACAGAAGTCTGTGTGGCAGTAAGGTAGAGTAAATGCTTGTGTAGTATGTGAGGGAGAACAGAAGAACGAAGGGGGACGTTACCTGTAGGGTCAAACTCATTGGAGGGAAGTGAGGTTTTGTCACTTTTGGGTTTCTTGTCTGGGGGGTGGTCTTTACTGAGAATGCTGCTAGTTCTGGAGATAGAGAAACAACCATTAGAGACGGGAGCAAAAATACTGACATTCATCCAATATGTGCTGTCACATATACAAAACTTCTGTCTTTTACGAGTATCCTTGTTTTTACAGGCCTCGTCAT
The DNA here is from genome assembly GCF_947650265.1 of Symphodus melops. Classification (NCBI taxonomy): domain Eukaryota; kingdom Metazoa; phylum Chordata; class Actinopteri; order Labriformes; family Labridae; genus Symphodus; species Symphodus melops. The sequence continues at coordinate 10,457,281 of NC_136700.1, forward strand.
TGCATCTTTCTGTATTTATATCCTGCATAAGAAAGCTGCAGGCAAGGAAAGATTCAGGAGGATTTACATCAACACAACAACCAGCAACTGTTCAGTTGAGCATTGAGAATAATGTGGCTGGAGGACCTTTCTAGTGTATGAATCATGCTGAGTGTGTCTGCTGTATAATGTGACAGCCAGAGGAGGAAGTGGAGCTGCTCTGCAGAGCGCTGAGGGAGCGAGGCCAGAGAAAGGACGCTCCTCAGAGGAGGTGCTACAAGGCCAGACTCAGGCTTGAACCCTCTGAGGCTGTATGTATGGCCGCCTCTGCTTATACCGGCCCCCAAACTGTGAAAGGCCACTGTTCTGTTCACAGTGAAAGGCAGTGATGGGCCGCCCTCAGAAGAGGGACCCCTTTGTCCCTCACTGTGTGTGTGTGTGTGTGTGTGTGTGTGTGTGTGTGTGTGTGTGTGTGTGTGTGTGTGAGTATGAGTAAGAGGGAGGGAAGTGAGAGGGTAGCTTTGGTCCAACCTCTCAAGTCCTTAGTGTTGCAGCAGTTCAGGCCTTGTAGAATCTCTCATATGGGGATTTATGTCTCTAAAACCTCTGGTGTGTATGTTGTGTGGCCACAGCAGGAGCTACCTATTAGCACGCAGATTTTCTTTTTAATTAAAATTGATTCTTACCTGTTTGCTTTCTTGGGAAACCTGCAAGATAAAAAAAACAAAAAAACAAAAGGAACATTAGTATTTTACAGAAAGGAGCTGACAGACTCTTAATGCTTTGAAGGTAACAGAAGCGGAGCTGAAAAACAAAACCAATCGGAGGCTTCTGCCAAGACCCGTATAGTGGTAAACATGTTAATCCTGATCTCACATCAGAGTTCTTCAGCTGCAGATTAAAGCCTTTTCCAGGTCAAATGTCCTCTCAGATCTCAGCTGAGAGTGTGTGCGTGCGTGTGTGTGTGTGTGCGTGTTGCGATCGTCTTCCTCCCAAGCATGACGACTTTGCTCTAATAATCATATCCCAGTCACATCACATGGCCCTGTTTCCTTGCAGGCAGCCTTGCCTGAGACTGATCGCTGCCACAGAATGATGTAGTGGTGAAATCATTTTGGGATGTAGTCCGCACTATTTAGTATTTCACATTTTCAAGGAAGTCAAATAAAAACTAAGATTAAAGGAGATACTGCGCTGATATCATCTGTACGACAGAACTTTATAATCAAGCTCTTACATTTCATTCGGATCTATTCATTTCAGTGTCTTTAACGCGGCACCTCTATAAATAGTGGAAATTAGCTCACAAAACACAACCTCAGAAGTCATCGTCATCGTCTAGCTTGGTCTGAAACAGGAACTCATGAATTTCTCCATAGAGTGAAACCAATATCCAGGCAAGACTTTACGAGCTGGATAAAGAACACATGATTTACTTGTAATTAAGAGTTAATAAAAATTAAATAACAACATCCTGATGAAGATGTGTAAAAAGTAAAAAAAAGAAAAAGTTTTTTTTTCCATGCTTGTTCTTAGTCAGAAAACACCAGAAAATCTTTTGTGATACTTTATACTCCACTACCACGAGTCATGCCGTCATCCCTCATCCAGTTGGGATTAAGATAGATCGAGAGATAGATCAAATTCAAGGTTTCAAGGATTCAAGGATTAGTATCAATTTGAAGTCGCAGTACGCTTTAAACATGCGTAAAGCAATGTCAGCTAGAAAAAGAGAGCAAAAACAAAACAGAATGCAACAGAAAACACAGTGCTGCAACAAAACACGAAACACAAGAACAAATCACGACTCAGTTCTGAACACAAGTCGTCGGTAATAGGGAGGTCTCACGACTAACCAGCTCACATTAACTCTCTTTCTCCTGGCGACAGTGTGTCCCATTCAGAGCCGTGCAGGAGCAGCTGAATGGCTCGTTTATGAAAATGCCTCAGACTGTAATAAGTTCCAGAGCTTCCAGCAGGGTGAAGAAAAAAAACAAAAAAACGAAGTAGCACCCACTCCCTCAGAAACCTCTGAGTCGGAGAGATGGAAAAGTCGGCACATAAACACACAAAGTGAGCCGGGACATGTGTACGACGCAACGAGCTCAGGGATGGCAAAACTGAGTCGGCAGATTGTTGTTCTTGGTTCATGGTAGAGGAACGACTGAAAAACGTGACACGCAATCCAAGTCTTCTGAGGGCTGGATGATGCATTAAGAGGTCGATAATCCTGAATTTGACCGACGAATCACATATCAGAATTCACACTTCGACTTGCTCGCTAACATGGTTTAATAACTGCTAATAGAGACAAGTTAAAACAAATTTTGATTGAAGATTTAGAATGATTCTGTGATATAAAAATATGAATGACTCATTGAAGGATGCATGGAATAACGCTGAAAGCATTTACACCAATCAAGACTATCTATCGATCATCCAATCTTCATAAATGTTATGGGATGCTTATTCAAGTACACGGACAGTCCTCTTCACTTCACAGCTCAGTAAAAGGAGCAGGTTTTAGCCTTCACGGCTCATTTCCAGCTGTATTAACCGGCTAGTTTTCAATATAGGCAACCTACTATTGTGTGACTTCTAATGATATTTAGCAGATTAGTTAGTACGTACAGTGGGCTTTCATCAATTAAATAAAGATACAGTGACACTTGAAATATAGGGGGCATGCTTCCAAGAAAAAGAGCAAATGACACGAATGACTGTAATCCAAAGCTAAGGACTGAAAAAATGAAGGTTAAAATGATGACAAACTCTCTCTCCCTCTCTCTGTGTTGACTTCTTTTTTTTTCTCTGGTGAACAGTGCTGCTGTCACATTGATTCCCACACTTAACTAAATGAAAAGCAGAACTGATGATCACATCACAGCATTGCAACAAAACAAAGCAATACTGAAAGTGAGACAGACTGAAATAAATTAAAAAAAAAAAAGTAGAAGCTTCCTCACAACTTTGGGTGCAAGGGGAACATCTGAGGCAAAGATGGCTAAGAAGGCCTTCAGCAGGAAGTGCACAGAGTGAGCAGTTGTTGTATTGGCAAAAATAAATTTGGCTTAACTAAACGCCAAAGAGCTGAATCATTTTGACTCTAATTGTTTAAGAACTCCACTTGGTTACAAAAGCAACCATCTTTGAAAGGTACAAAAAAAAAACCCAACTACAACACAAAGGGCTGTTAGTTCTTCCACTCCTCTTCAGAGCTACTCTGAAGTACGGAAATGATACAAGTTATTTCTAGATGAAATGAAAGCAAAAAAAGGTGGTTCCTTTCAGCCTTTAAGCAGAAGAAGAAGAACATGGCACAACATGATATTTAAAGGCTCTTTACAAATACACAAACTCAGCCCCGACCACAAGACAATGCAGCAACCAGAGCTAACCAACAACTGAAGTCACTACAAATAAACACGTGTAGAAAAAGGCGGCATAAAAATAAACGTACTGCAAAGATGAGCATTAATCATTCTCATAATAATCACCTGTTGTACTCTCGTCTACAAAATCATACTTATTGAAGAAAACTTAAGTCTTTTTTTCAGATTTATTTCTCGGGCTTCTGTTTTTTATTTTAGATAGGACAATGGAGTGAATGACATGCTGGAAAGGAGCCACAGGTCGGACTTGAACCCACGATCACCCCGCTTGGAAGAACACAGCCTTCTTACGCAGGGCGTGGCTTAACCGCCTCGCCAATTTCATCCTAAATACAGTTACTTACACTGTTCAGATTGACTTATACATAAATACTAATGTAATAGTTTAGGTAGAGATAAGCTAGTTAAAGCCTCTCTAAAACAGGCCACATGTTAACGCTTCATATTTCCTTTTAAGTTGACTAAAAAAATACCTTCTGAAGACAGCATGCATTTCTAACCTCAAGCTGAGATTTACTGTCCAAAATAAGTAACCGTCATAGCGAGGCAGCTGGCTTCGCAGGCTTCAATTTTCTGTAGCTCAGGCTTGTAGCTGTGATCAGTCAAACATGCCTCCTCAGCAGAAACACTGCGAGACATCTACAGTCGAAGATGCCACAGAGACATGATAAACTGTAGTTGAGACAGCCAAAGGTTCTGGAAGGATCTTTATCACAGCAGTCCTGCAATCCCAGTTACTACAATGGTGAGGGTTGATTTTAAAAAGGAATTCTCTGCTGGCTCAACATTTCTCATGAATTTTACCCTGAACAGTGTCACTGACACAAAGTCATAGCTCGCATAACTTGACAGTATCTCTCTGTTGGACTACAACAATGGCTCCACATTGGCAGGGAATTCTCTGTTCAGTAGACAACACTGGTTTATTGTTCTTTGTCCCGATGGTACTTTAAACACTCCACTTATTCGCTCTATTACAAGAACAATAAATGACTTACACCATTACAAAAATACGAGCGCTGAAATGATCAGTCATTTAAAAAGGTTGTTGTGACGACACACTCACGACAACGACACAAGATGATCCTTTTTTACAATACTTGAAGAAAACTTTGGTGACAGTGTATGTTTGCAAAAACAGTCGATTCCACTGACAATCACAAAATAACTATGGGTTCCTTTTACAAATGTTTTAGCTGGTGATCAATTTGCCTCAGATTTTGCCACTTCATACTCGTTGCTACAATGACAATATTGCAAACAGTTCGGTATCGATTCACTCAACTCACAATGCGATTAGATACTCTCGCCGTTTGTTTTGGGAGAATCTGGAGGTGACTGGAGCCTCTCGTTGTGCGGTCGATTACATGCTGCATCATGCCGCTTGTGCCATCTGTGAAGTTCATCTGTCTTGTTGCCACATTCGCACACGGTTTTTGTCTCGTCTGTTACCTTCTCACCTCTTTCGTTTTCTGCCTTGGGAAAGCGAAAATGCTTCGACTGCCGTGGTAAAGCCTGCTGATGCTCACGATATGACTCATTTCTTAGAGTACCGATTTGACCCGTCACATCTTTGAATGGATGTTTTATCTTTACATCCCTACAAGCAGTTAACTAAGCCTGAACTTTGCTCTTATTTTGAAAGACAAAAAAAAAAATGAAAAAAAATAATAATCAGAGAACAGACTGCAGTATAAAAAGCATTATTTAAAAATAATAGTGTTTATTATCTCCCCATCAGGGACAGAAATGTACATAATTGATGTGTGTGTGTGTCTGCAATGGCTGCAGACAGCGCTTGTGAGTCAGACAAAACACGCAGGGAGGGTTAGTTTGGAACTATATCTTCAGTGTTCGGAGCAATCACAGGGCTCTGTAGCGGATTTTGTTTGTCTACGTTTAAAGCTGCGAGCTTGACTTGACTTGTACGCAGCCACTCGCTGACACATGCATGATAAACACAGACACGGTGGAATGAAACGCTCACTGGTGTTACGTTTTGCTACAGCGCCAGTTTTTTTTTTTTTTTTTTTTTTGCCACACACTCATCACCGGTTTGAACACACGTTTGGTCGTCGAACACGCACCAGGGAACACTGATCGTTTCAAACGAGTCGTGGATCAACCACTAGCTGCCACGCAAACTCTTTCAAAAGTGGCTGGAGCATCTTAAGACGATGACTCCGGGACGGGTCTGTGCACTTTAATGGCGGGACAGTTGTCACTTGACAACAGTGTTATTGACAAACCCTTCGTGTCAAACTCAGCTTTAGCTCACATCTGCAAGCACATCATTATTATCACTCTATAAAATGGACAGAAGGAACTAACAGCTAGCTTCTGAAATCATAGCCCTCCCCTCCTCAAAATGTATTTTACTCGGCCCATTCAGTTCTCCCGATCCAGCTAGAACAGTGTTGAAGTCCTTCCTGGATGAGGCCATTTGATTCGCAGGCAGCAAGAAAGGGAGAAAAAGGCAGAGTCAGAACAGGGTGGGATGGGAGGGGAGGGGAGGGGCAGCACTGGAGCGGGCCTGGGCTTGAATGCTCCATTGAGGTTTGGTGTTTTGATGGAAAACTGTGGCAGAGCCGAGCCAACTGCAGCAACAGTGGCAGAAAGGAGGGAGAGAGGCCGGGATCAGAGCAGACCAGTGCACAGAGAGAGAGAGGGAGAGAGAGAGAGAGAAAAGCGGTGGAGGAGGGAGGGACGAACGAACAGCCCTGAGGGAGCAGGATTCTGAAACACAGCCATTTCTTTGAAAGGATATCCCAAACTGAAGAGGAAGGAAAAACAGTGAACAACAAGGAACTCGTGCAAGACTCACAGGAAGCACTTCAACTTATTCTTGGTTCCTCTTTGAACCAGCGAAAAAGCAGATACAGTAATGTGGCGTTTTAAAAATAGGCGACGAGAATCATTCAGCCTGAGCAAAGAAAAGAGTTGCACCTATCACAGTGCGGAGATGCGTGTTAAATAAGCTGTCTTCAAGCTATCCTTTTCCTGGAAGCAAAGCAACACAGTTGCTGTTGGGACTGGGAGAGGTGGGGTTTGTCAGAAACTAGGACAGGATTGGAGAGTTTTGAGAGGTGCCCTCAGGGTGCACAGATCTGACAGAGGTGTGTTTCATTCCAGAAGGTAAAAACTAGCACGCTGCAAAAACATCCTTTAAAGTCAGGTTTGCCTGAAAGACGTGGCAGAACTCTTGTGGTGGTGGTGGCGGCGGCGGCGAAGGGACACTGCCCTCGGCTCGGTTTTGTGCCGAGTCATGGCACCGGCCTGCTAAGCACCCTATGGAACTGTGCAATATCTGAAGCTTCTCTGCATGGCCGGCCATTCATTCCCCTATTTACAAACTGCTGTATGATTCCATCTCAACAGTGTCATGATAGGAGACTCTTGAAAAGCCTGATTCATGCCTGCAGCCTGCCAATTGCAGAGAACCCACACAGACACAGACACACTGCTTATCTAATCTATATACCTGAGTCACACATTGTGGGTGCCAGCATGACGTCACCGCTTTCCACTCCCTTCCCACTGAAAAAAGAAGTAGTCGACACCGACGAATGGATACTCCTTCTATAAACGACCTACTGTTTCCAGTCTATCCAACCCCCTGATGTCAGATGTTTCTCCTTGTGACCTCAGCAGCGTAGCCACGTTCTGTTGTGTTAAGTGAGGTACAGATTTTAAGAAGGAGAACATTATGTTGAGTGTGTGAGACGCAGACAGAGAGACAGAGAGAGGGAGAGGTGTGGTGTGTTAAGAGAGACAAGAGCAATAGCTGTGGAGCTCAAGCTACAGCCTCAGGGGGAAAACTGTGCCCTTTCTGCCCCAATAAACCTCATCAGGATTCCTGACATGAGGGCCAGGGGATAGACATTTCTTCACGCTATGCTGTCTGCTGTCCTCCAGCAATGGGAGAGGAAAAGGAGGTAGTTGCACGTGCTGCACTGTCCATACAGCTGGTGGCAAAGAGCCCTTAAACACAATCTCAGAACAGACAGGACAGAGGTAGAGGACATATATCTTTATACGACATTGTGCTCTTATTAATGGTCCCATTTAGCTGTTGACTTCTGAATATAGACTTATGCTGCTGGGGACACGTGCAAAAACTATTTTTTAAAATCTAGCAAAAATGTCAAAGATGGTTTGAGAAGCAGCAGGCTTAAAATGTGAAAAAAAAAAAAAGCTGATGCAACTTGTAGCAAAAACACATGCCACCTCATACTCTCCAATGCTATAAAAATGTTCCATCTGTTCTGCTAACCCCTCTTAAAATAAATCTAGCTTGTTGAATGCAGGATGACACTTAAAATACGACTGAGTGATTCATCACTAAGGGAAACCATGAGGACATTTACCCTTGCCTGCACTCTCTCTTTCTCATTTTTCTTTTGTTGTTTTTTTCCTTCCACTTCTTGCTTTCTGCTATCAGAGCAATTTGAAGGCGAATTTGAGCCTGTATTTTTGCAGGGTGAGAGTAAGGTGTTTAATGTGTCTCGTTGCCCCTGAAGATTCAGAGTCAGATTTATTTATCCTTTGCAGGAAATTTGCTTTCACCCTCGTACGAGAGACACATAAACAGACAGACCTCAAGATACACAAAGACATACATTACATCCTCCACCATACACGTTTAACACAGAAAACAGGAACACACTCAGCAGGAAGAGATGGTTTAAATTGCTATGTAGAAGCAGGTCGCTGGTCTCAGCCGCATTCATTTGGGGCATCCCCGCCCTTGGGACCCCAGAGAGAGAGGGGAGCTAGAGCAGAGATGCTGCTTTGTAAACATCAAGCATTGATTTCCTAACAGATCGGACAAAGACTAGGCAGACATATCGTGTGCACTTAGAATTGAAAAAATTGCCGGCATCAGATCATTGTCCAGTGTGCAGAGTGCAGAATATCATCACTTCACAAGTGCCACACTTAGCTTAGAGCCACTAGCCTTGTTCATTGCAACAAAACCCCCTTACATGGACATGTGAGGACATGACACTCGGGCAAGACAGCTCGCTCTCTCTCTCTCTCTCTCTCTCTCTCTCTCTCTCTCTCAGCCGTGTCCCCTTTTTCCTCCATTGTAGTGATCCTGTCTTTGTAGAGTTAAAGTAATGTTTGGGCCCTGGAGCTCTCTTGGGTAACAGGGCAGGATTGTAGACGGTGTCCACAAGCATCAGCGTCACACTGCTGGGTGAGAGACCCCCACAACTCCCCCAGCACTTAGCCAGAGCCCCTGCCACAGCCCAGACTTCCTACAGTTCTACAAAGTCCCTACCCCTGGGGCGTAGCCTGTTTCTTTCCCTCCCTTACATCTCCCAGCCTTCCCTATCATTGTGTACATGTATTCCATGTTGAATTGATTCAGCTAAAGAACGACTGCTATTCCTCTATTATCAACTGTAAAAAAAACACAAAAAGACCAAACGTATCAAAAAAAAAAAAGAAAGAACCATTGTGTGCGTTTACTTGGCTATTTTGTCTAGGCAAACGTCACTAAACTGGTATACATCCTTTCTTTAATCGAAGAACAATATCAGTTCAAGTATTGGAACACACCAGTTAATGCGCCTAACCCGTAGCATAACAAATGAACAACATACAAAGATCACTGAGGAATATCAGTGTGTGACAATAACAAACAACAATATGTAGCAGACAGTAAAAACCTTTATCTCCCTTAACCCATCAATCCCCTTTTCCCTTTCTAGTGCTTTGGTGGTAGATTTGGAAGCAGTATTTGAACCTCTCTTGTGGTTAAGAGGGGAGAACAGAGAGGGAAATAAAAGATGGATGTGACGAAGGGAGTGTGTGTGAAAAGAGTGAAATGGGAGCTGACAAGCATGAACTGAGAGGTGAGAGTTGGTGTGTGCGTGCCAAAGTTACATGCAGGTGTGAGAAGAGTCTTCCTTAAGTCCTCATTTACATTCTAGAAATAAGCAGGACGAAGTTATCTGGACTTCCAGACTGACTTTCAACCAATCGTTGAAAATGCAGAGTCACTGAAGTCAGCTTTTCAGACCACCATGAGATTCATTTTTCTGTTTGGAGAATATTAAACTGCCCTAACAAATTCAAAAGTGACCATGTCATCATAACCAAACCTTTTACCAAAGCACTTTGTGAATCGATCACTGTCAGCTGAATAATTCCAGGGTGGCGTGGTGGAAGGATTAGGTTGATGGATGATGATGATATGCAGTTTAATTAGTGCTGGCCTCTAATACCATCATTTATGTTATTGAGAAGACGGGAGGGGGGAAATGCTTATGGTCAGACATAAAGAATCTGATACAACCACTGCAGGAAAGAACTGACTCGACAGGACTTTGTGTCTGTCTGCTAACTGGTGACGTCGGCGCCAATGTATCTGTGACGGTTCAAGGCATGAAGATGACATTTGGCATTTTGACATTAACTGCTTGAAGATTTATTACTGTCCTCTCTCTTTAAAAGTAAAAAAAAAAAACTAGTAAAAGTCGTAAACACACAACGTAACCAACGGCAACTATGCACATTTATTCCCACGATGACAAAACCCCTGATAAGACTTGACACCGGGCCGTGACACAGAGTCATTCGAAAAAAACAAAGAGAGAAATACATCAATCTGGACTTCTTAGATCTTACCCGGGGTAAGACACAAACAACAAAAACACAATCCAACCCAAATCTTACTGTGTTACTCTTTAAACAACGGGGGATTTACTACACAGCTGTTGGGTTTGATCGCACAAGAAGACTACACACACACACGTTTCTGTATCAGCGATAAAGAGATCTGCCATGGGTGGCATTTATTTTACAGGTAAGACCTTTTGTAAATGTTCTTCTGGTTCAAATGTTTTTTGTTTGGTTTTTTTTGCACTGTTTTAAAATAAAGCAGGTTATATAGCCGAGAGTCCACCTTTGAAACGTTCTGAGTCAAGAATAACCCTGAAAATAATCAACAGTAAACTGCTGGCTAAAACCTGCTGATATAAAGGCTGACAGGAGCTTCCTTCGACCTAAAAAAAAAACAAACAAAAAAAACCGCTGTGACAAAGAACTGAATGGAAACGAAAAGGCCTACAGCCATCCCAACCAGGGATAAGGTACGGTGGTAAATTATTGAGAGGGTTTTGTCTCTGCGCTCTCGACTTAAATTGTACGAGGGAATGTGTGACTCCTCCGTCCTCTGGAAACATCACTGCTTTAAGAACAATGACGCTGCTTCCACAGATGTATTAAGACACTCTAAAGAACTAGTAGGGAGGGATGCAACTATTCATTGTTGTTTTTTATTATTGAATAGCCTGCCAGTTGCTTTTTGTACAGCATTAACATGATTATTTGCCTGAACATAAGATACTCAGTTTAATATTACTTTATGGGTATGTTGGTGAATTCGTTCCAAGGATTTTTTTTGACTTGAACGCAAGTGTTGCCCAACCTGCAAACGCTCCCCCTTAGGGGTGGGATATAATATCAATACAGCGATATATACCCACCCTGACTAGTGTGCTACAATTACCAAACCACTGGTGCCAATATTGATCCTATTTGCTCATTCGGCTAATGAAAATTAACTGAGCGGAATGGCCAAAGAAGAAGTTGCCAGTGGGATATGAAGAAACAAAAAAACAAAAGCAGGATACTGTACAGCTTGGTAAGAGGTCAAACTGGCAGTACATTGATTTATCCTGTATTTCCCTCCTCAGAGGCATTATACAATCTTCAGTTAGTCAGATATCGTAACGCATCATTCGATGAATGTCTTGCAATTAGGACTGGAACGATTCCTCGAACGACTCCATCGGATATGCTGGTACTTTCAGCAGCACTATCCGTGTTTTTTTTTTTTTCTGTGTTCGTTATGATTGGTCAGCGTTTGTACAGTTATGGAATCACACGTGACTCTCTCAGCAGAAGCGACGGTCACTGTTGATGAGATCAGTGAACATTAATTTCAACAAGCAGGGCCGAATCCAGACTTACTTGACCGAGCCCTGACTTATGCAGAGGCAGCATGAAGTTTGTGTTTATACACAATAAAGCAGAATAAACAAAAGGGATTTGATGGGGGGGGGTGACTCCATTAATCGTCACAATAATCGATAGATTACTGGAATAACCAGTTATTGCAGCCCTACAAGCAATACATCAAATATAGCAGAATTGCTGTATCAGGATATTCATGTTATCTTGGGGCATGCATCGTGAATCATCCTGTGAGAAAACCCTGTGCTTCCCACCTTATCTCCGGTTGTAAGCTGTAAAGATAGAAAGTGCTGTTCTCTGCTGCATGCTGAGCTGAAGGCATATCGACATCTGGATACTCATAACACAGTTGAGAGCAGCTGACACAGCTCCACGAGCGCCGGTGCTGCTGACTGGATGGAGCTGCTGCATTATCAGGGAGGGATGCCAAATGCAGGAGACGCATCCAAACAGACCCAGCTGACAGAAGTACTGGTGAAAACATCTATCAGGAGGAGACTCTTTTCACAGCGGCAAAGCAAATATAAACGGTGCTGTTATAATCACTTTGTGTTGACATCATTACTTTAGATGTCCACTGACAAAACTAAGAGACAACAATGTTATTATTGACTCCCCTTTTTGCGTTATGGTTCAGTTGTATTTATCATTCAATCAGCATTTGGGTTGCTTTTCTCTGTGCCACATTGTTGTAAATTGAATGCTTTTATGTTGTTGGGCTTTAAATTGTGAACTTATTTTAGATGTATAATTGTCTTTAAAATCACCCATTCAATTTAATAATAAACCCTAATGTTCAAGTCATATTTTGATTATTAAAGCAGCATGATATGGGAAAAACTGACATTGGGATATCTTTTCTATCAGCAGTATAAACTGTGATTTGAAATGATCAATCAATCCAGATTAAGGCAGTCTGCTTCTCTGTACAAATTATAGACATGTATAAAATTAGAACATGTTACAATGTGTGATTACTTTATTCCGCATTTCTACAATGAAGCGTACTGTGGAAAAGAAACAAACATTAAAGAGTATATGTTATCTGTGACTATGTGTATCTGCTGTTGTTGGTGTTTTACACAATACTTGTGTGTGCAACATGTCCCTTTCGAAACAAAAAAACCTGTTTTTTCAAACACTGAATTGGGGGCAATCAATCGGAGGGTATCTGATAGTTAGGGGTTTTATCAGTCTGCATCAACATGTTGTTGGAGCATGGTCGTTATAAGGATAAACTTTTCCAATGGGGGACATCTGGGTGTTACAGCAGCTCAAAAACAGGGAACAGGAAATATAATCAGTGTCAATAGCAAAAAAAGTCTTAAAAAAAAAACAACCTATACCTGGGCCTCCATCACACAGGTCAAATGTGCACCTACTGAGAGAGAAATGATGATACCAAATGATTCCTCCACTAAGGAAACATTGGAGATAGTCTCTAACCATACACCTGCCCTACACTGATAGACCTGGAGAGGACCATACTGTGCACAGCCAGCTTGCTCCCACTGAAAGCTATTGTGTACTATTAGTGATGTCACCAGCACCACTTCCCGGGAGGGCCTCAGGGAGGGGGGTGGGAAAAAAAAACGTGGAGATCAGCAGAACTCTATGACAAAGAGCTAACAGCACACTAAACTGACCCATCTGCTGGCGGCAGAGCCCCAATAGAAGTTGGATGCATGCTTTCCACCCAAGCCAACAGAACAAAAACAAAATGCACAAAACAGGCTGGAGGGACAGAAAGCAAGGGACAGGGATATTGAGTGTAGGAGGTAGAGAGGGTGGACTATGGATCATGATTTTGGAATATTCTAATCTAATAGTCAAACAAAACCAAGTGTGAATGCAACTTAAATCCTACTGTGAAAGCATAGCTTTCTATAGTTTTACCAGCGCCTGGTTGAAATGCGGCACTATGACCAGACAGTCACTGTGGTGCGCGTGAAAACGATTTGCTAACCACCATTAAATAACCAAAGGAGCAGAAAAAGCACAAGAGCCAGGGGGCTGGTAAAGTTGCTGTAGCAGCGGTGAGATTCTGAACCCGATAAAGATACCTTCAGAGAACCTTTAAATTCTGTGTGGATCACTTTGGCTACATAAACAACAAATGAGGACAAGCGCAAACTTTGGAAAACTAGCCTGTCGCCAGTCTTGAAACTAAAATCAACAGAGTTGTAGAGAGTAAATTAGTCTAATCCTCTCAATACTGATGAAGGATGAGGATCAGTCAGTGTGCGGCATACTGTGACAAACAGTCAGAGCAATGAAAATACACATGATCCACAGAGATATAATGTAGACATGATCCACAGAGATATAATGTAGATCTGCCCCCCCCCCCCTCGACTCGATAAGAACTTATTTCCCGAAGCAATACATGATCAAAGTCTACCCATGCTGTGATTCAAGCGAGGTGTGGCGAGCGAGCTGTTGATCCATTAATGCAGCAGAGTTAGGACACCGATGTTTCATAATGTGGAGGTGTGTTTTGTCACACAATCACGTACTGTGGGTCATTTACTCATCACTTAAGTGTGTGTCTGCATAATGAAGGGGAGACGCATGGGATCACATGGGTCTTCATTCGGAGACGCATGTGATCGCGGTCAGTGTGGGTGTACGTGCGTGGGTGGAAGGCAATCAAAATGTGTTCAATGAACTGTCAGTGACTTCCACATAGTTTCTTTGTTTGAAATCCACATCCCTTAAAGATATCAAACCAACAAAAATATAAAGTCAAGCCTTTACATCAAGAAAAAACATCTGACCGAGACAGACTACACCTGCAAACATCAAAAGCGGTTCTTCATGGCCTCAGTTTTGATGCCTTGATTTGTAAATATCAACAAGGAGAGATGTGATGATTACATTGATGACTTATTGTGGCAATGCTGTCTCAAATGGCACATAATAAAGAGCTCAACAATGGAAATTGATGCCAGCAATGGGGGAGGGGGGTCATGTAAAATGAGGTTGTGTTTTAGCCTCTAGCTTATGCCCTAGCCTCGTAGCCCATGAGGATATTTCAGATGCCGACCTGTGCACAATAGCTTCCTTCTGCCCTGAAAATCCAGCGATCACATTCCACGTTATTGGCCTGCTCTCCTCGCAGGTATGTGGGATTCAGGTGGGACGGGACATGACGATAACGCAACAGCTTCACTTCTCTGTTTCGATGCCAGAGTGCATCAGACGGAGAGTAGAGACCTCCTTATTATCCAAGGAGCAAAAAACAAAAGATGAATTCATGCTTATAAATGATGCAATAACAGAAAGAGCGGATTAGGATGGGACAGACTGATTCCTCCACACTATTTGTTGATCTTCAGGCCGTGACACACTATTTAGCCAGCTGATCTCAGCAACAGTGTCCAACCACTGAGTATGAGTTAACAGAAGCCTGCGATAAGGTGATTACTCCATGAAGCCGAGCTTTTGTCTAAGCCCAGAGATTGTTTTAATAGGTGCTGGAGAAGGTAAGTTTTAAAGGCTTAGAGGTAATAGTGACACTGAAAGGTGTGCAGGGATCATGGGGGCTGCTGTCCCTTGGCACACAGAGGCGGCAGTGGCCTTCTTACTTTATTGACAAGTAGTACTTTACTGTCTGCAGAGGACTCCATTACCCATGCTGAGATCAGCAGAGTTTCCATGAAGATCTAATGTCCTCTCTTAGTAATTAGATTGTGTAACCCAGTTGTTATGGAGCACATCACCACAAAGAAGTGCTTTGCTCAGAGCATGTCAAACATGTTTTCATCAGACAGCGGGTTCATCATCACATTCATATGGCCATAACTACATTTAAAAGGGAAAAAAAATGATCCTGAAGTAATGGGAGTACAGACAGTGCTTTAAAAGAGTATGAATGCTGATGTATACTGTACCTGTCAGTGAAGCTGGACTGTGTGTCACTCATTGGGCTTCCGGATCTAGATTTGCAGCAAATTATATCCGATTAACATTTTCCAGTGTGTGATGAGGCGATTTAGTGGCGCGTCCTTCTCTGGCATTCGTCTGTAGTAGGCAAGGATTTAGAGACTGGTGTTGTCGAGAATAAATTATTTGTAAGACACAGCTGGCACGTCCAAACACTTGAGGGAAGAAAAAAAATACTGCCTAAATGTCTGTTCCCCAATATCCCTTGTCAGATGGTGACAGCAGTAAGGAATCTGTCCACAGCGCAGACCGTAACATTAATCGGGGCCTCTGTCGATTTAGCTGCACAGTCAGATGATATCCTGCCCCGGCGATGAACAATATTTTGGCAACAAGAATAATACACTGCACCAGCTGGCGCAAGTTTTCGTGCATGTATGAACTCCTTGTATGAATCCTGTGCATTCACATCCCGGTTTTCCGCCGATGTAAAAAATGTGTAAACAACCTTGTATCCCAATGTAACAGACACCTTGGCCCAGCGATGTAGTCCCGTCTGCCACCACCCCTGGCCTCGGTTCCTAAATGATATTTGAAGATGCTGGAAATTCCTCCAGTCCCATTTGGTATTCCTTGCTCCCACAAATGCCTGTCTGGGGATATGGGGACGATTCTCCCGTGACCATGAGAGAGTCGCTCGAAAAGCGAGTTTAAAAATGAGCCAGCAAAACAAACTACAGCTTGTGTTATACCCACGTAAGATAGGGGGGGAAAACCCAAAAATGATTAGCTGGTGGATAAAACCAAAAACGTATTTCTTCTTAAAAATCCTCTCACAAGCAGGCTGACTGTTGGATCTCGTTAGCTAACAGCTAACAAAACAGATGAGCTCTTTCAGCAAAAAAAAAAAAAAAAAAACTTTGCTTCGTATGCTTCTTGTTTCGAGTGCAAACTAAGCAAACTCTCGTTCACAACAATGAGCCGGCCTGCGACCGAAAACATACACACAACTGGGCATGAATGTTGTCTGGCTTACGTTATGTCCTTCAAAACAAAAAAAAAAGTCTCCTTGACGAAAGAAAATCCAGTGAAGTCGGGTCAGCACAGCGCGACGCTCCTTGACTCCATGTTTCCAGGATTCAGTCGTTTCTCGGCAGAATTCCCGTGGATGCAAGCAGGCTAGCTATGTGGTCAGCTAACGGGGGCTATAAAGTAACACTAGTTCTTTGTAAACTGCTGCAAATACAACCGAGACGCATACAAACTTATAGCAGAACACACACGGTAGTTTTTTCCATCCGCAAGACGTTATTTGTACGAGAACACGACTCGCGGAAAGGTACCAAAAATCCCACTTTCTGCCGCTAGCAACGCCCTAGCTCGCTAGCTGTTGGAGTCCACTAGCGCTTCCACTAACCACTTCCGCCGGGAGAGATGAGGAAAACTCATTTAGTTTCAGTATAATGTTGGGGAACACTGTTGGAAAAAATGACTGGTACAACAACAACAATACCAAAACATTTTTTTTTAAATCAGGTGATAAACCTACAATTAATAATGGTATCTTATTCATTTCTGAAGTAGCCTATTTAATCTTTCATCATTGAAATCTAGAGGTTTATGAATGCAGTGTTTCACTTTTAGTCCATGAATGTGTTGATTATTTAGAATATTGATTGTATTGGCAGTCAAATCATCTGCTTTATAGGAATAAGAATACTTGATTGTTTTGTTAGTTTAGTATGGCAAATAAGAGGATGGAGAGTGCCTAACTTGGACTTCTGATGAATAATTTTTCACTTATTAATTATATTTTATGAACCAAATTGGGGAACTTAACACATTAATCCCTTACATAAACAACAATTGTTAGTTTTAGCCCTATTGAACATAGCTATATGTTTGACTTTTGGTAAAATTGTCGATATAGATGTATTGAATATTCAATAAGACAACATTGCTTTGACATTTCTTAAAGTGGTAAGGAGGCACTATTTCATGATTATTTTACGATACTCGTAGCCTTGTGTATCTCTGATTGTCATGAGTAGTCATTATGTTCATTATGTACGGCCTGAAGCTCAGTCTTTGTCCATCACCCACAAGAGTTTGATCCTTTTCTATGAATCTTACTCAACCCATCAACAGATGAAGCCTGAATGGCAGACTGTGGGTGTGTGTGCGTGTGTGTGTCAGTGTGTTCATGTATGTGTTGGAGCACGGTTGGTCTCTTTCAAAACAGAAAGGCAAATAACACAATATTCAAGACCAGCTGTGGTTTCATCACTGTCCTTGACAATAGTATACAAAAAAAACATGTTTCTGTAAAATCTGTATCAGAGCAGTGTATATTCATTGACTCCATTAACAGTCCCTTTGAGTTCATGTTTTTTTTTAATTAGTGTACATGTGTTTGTGTAATTAAACTAACATGAGAGAAGAAAATATGCCCATGATTCCGACATCATCAATCTTACAAACTAACTATAGTAAATGTTGGGTGTTCAAACAGCCTAATTGAGCCTGTTGAAACAATATCAAACTTTACAATTGACTCATTTTATTTAGTATTTACATAGCCAGTGGTTGTGTAGATAATGGAATATGTGAAAACTGCACTTTTGTAGCAGCTTTGAAATACTGTATGTTACAACAACATGCTATTCACTGTTACCTACAATGTTGTACAGAATGACTTTACATGCTCTACTTAAATGCATTATGGGTTTTCTACATCAAGTATCACTTGCTTCCTTTTACTGTTTTATCAGTATTTTTACTACTCAAGTTGCCTACTACTCATTCATTTATAATTGATATGACACCATCATGTGGACAGCTTAGGTAACTTCAGTCTCATACACAATACACAGACATGCTACAATCTGCTGAATTAATTGACACAGATGCTGCTCACCCCTAGATTCTTTTTTTCTAAATAGCTTAAATGCATGAAAACAATCAATCACATCTTTATTTTACTTCACGCAGGCATTACAAAGGCAAATCATGACACCAAAAACTGAAAGTGGCTCTTCACATTTTGTACATGTATATTCTGAGAGTTTACAATACAATACAAGACACAAAAAAACAAAAACAAAAATTAAGAAAGTACATTCAGAAAACTAAGGCACACACCAGTTAGAGATTTGACTGTCTTCAATGAAATAGTGAAGAGGAAAATAGACCTTATGCGTGTGCAGCGCATCATATTTCAATAATTTCATGCGAGTCACAAAACAAAGGGATGACAGACATTTAAACTGCATGTTCAACAGAACACAACTTCATAATAATCAGTGAAAAAAAAACCAAGATAATGTCTGCGCACAATGAGGAAAGCGAGTAGTTTGCCGATTGACCTCATAGAACAAATCCAGTCATGAAGTCGACTAAATCATGTTCATAACCTGCATACCAAGCCGCCTGAATCCCATGATGCACTGGACCATACCAGTTGAAATCAATATCTAAATACTTCGATTAATGTTTTTCAGCAATTTATATATAATGGTAAACTGTCAAAATCCAACCAAATAGGACAAAAGTCCTCACACGTGTCAATAAAACAAAGTGTAATTACTTCTTTTTTCCTGTTAGAAATGACTAAACTGGAAAACAATTAAAATCACAATTAACTCAGTGTTATTTCATTATCATTGTATTGAAGATCTATTATCAATAACAATTATTTATTTCCTAGCCCGAGATAATTGGGCATTACTCCCTTGTGTTAAGGCTTTTTTTAGACATCAACATGTTTATGGGACTTCATCAAACACAGAACACCTACCTGTAAAGTCCTTGTTTTTGTTGGATCAAACATAAGGCAAAGGCTAAAGAAAGTATAGCTGTGATAGCTCACAGTGAATTTCATTTCATTTAGTTTCACCTGACAAAGTGTCCATGAGACTTTGACATGACTCCGAAATAAAATCATTCTGAGCTTCCTGTAGAGAGTACAGATCTGTTGTTGTCTTAACAACTTCATGAATTCATTTTGTTCCATACTCACCTGTATAGTGGAAATAAACTATATGAAAAACTTTTAATACTAAATTAGAACATATTGCAGTAAACATTTGAATTATATTTTTCATACATTATAAACAAACAGATTGCAAAATCAGAGCCCTTCCAGTGTAGAACTGCCCTCTATACACAAGAGAAATCATTTGTATGTCAGCTTTTTTACAGAGGTTAAAAGCATAGAAGACTTCTTTCTGTAAATCATAGTCTACAAAGTCATCATCTCAATACATTTCTCTGCATCTCACTAAGACTTTCTCATCTTTCGACTTTGTCTCCCTGAGTGTATCCGTCAGATCTGCTCCAAGTTTCACACGAGCCAACAGAACCCGCTCAATCCCTAACTTTCTGATATGAATCGAAATGTTTCACAAGCACCACAGGTGTTACATGTAAACTGTCTCCCTTTCTAACACTTCACTTGATTAGGCCACTGGAAGTAACATCTGTTCATGTGTTGATAGAAAAGTGCTTTGGTTTTCAGGGACATACGCGACCTAACTGTGTTGTTTGTGAACTGCATGTTATGTACAATCAATCATTACGCATCATGTGTTCAGCTGACATTATGGCAATACAAATTAGTTTTTCAAAAAAGCACAAACAGGTGTCACAGGACAATCCTAAACATAGAAATCCATGATTACTGTATGAAATATCCCTTTTTAATTTTAGTTTAATATACAAAACAACTATTTTTGTACTGTCTCTTTAGAGTCCAAAGAGAAAAAGTCAGACCAAATATGAACCAGTTTTCTTTAAGATAATACAAAGCTACTAGTCGTTCTTCAACTCGTAGCCATTCGTTGTCACTGTCTCTTGTTGGTTCCTTTGCTGTTTGTGCCAGCTCTTGCTCTTCCGAATTGCAAATCGGACAATGTCCACCATGAACACCCAGGACAGAGCGTACATAGCCACTCCCCCACACTTGATAAAGAATCTTGGTCTTGGGGAGATCAGCTCACAGTACAGCATTGTGCCTCCCACAAAGATTCGCATCACCACGAACAGCAGCACGAACGAGACGTCTACAACGTTCCCCAGCCGTGTCCTGTAACGTCCCGTCTCTTTGAGGAACCAGCGTGCCTGCAGCAGAGGGTTGGTGATTTCACTGCCAAAGAGAACTGCACATCCTTCGACGCCAGACTCCCCCAGCCACAGGGTCAACAGGATTCCCAGGATGCTCATGGTGTGGTGGGCCAGCATAACGGGTCCCTCTGTGCGGAAGTACACGCACCAGGCCATATCGAAAATGAAGTAGCCAAGGCTCACCAACAAAGCACTCATCTGCAGGGGAGTGTTCTTAGTACCTGGCAACCATGAACAGAAACATGCAGCATTTTGTAGTTAACATAAGTAACAATAATAACACAAGCAATATAGAACAAAGATAGGAGTATTACAGTGAAAGGATTTGCTGTCTGCTGAAGGGCTTACTCACACTTTGCCAGTTGTTGTAAAGAGTGCACGTCTGTTTTAAATAACCATCAACATTTTGACAACATGCTAAGCAATTTTGAGCTCAAACTACAAGACGAAAGTAGAAATTAGTAGAATTAATCAGCAATTATTTTAAGACATGACTTTAATTTTTTTTTATTTTTTTTTTATGCAAAATAATAACACTAATGATTTAATAAGCCCCCTACCTGGATGAGTGAAAGGCCAGGGTCCATCCACATAGCCTATGTAGGTAGTGATGCAGACCGCCAGGATGCCATGTACCAGCGTGACGAGGCGACAGTTCCACTCGTAGCTTCTCGACCCGTTGACAATACACAAGATAAAGTAGAAAGAGACCCAGCAGGACAGGCACAGCAGAGCAAAAACCACAAGGAGTGCCATCTTCTTTTCTACAGGAAAAAAAAAAAAAAAAAAAAACGAAAACGGCTAAAACCAATATCCTTACAATCTCCCTGTCTTCAAGTGAACTTTGAATCACATTACGCAGTTAGAGAAAAATCCATAGAGGCTCATCTTGTGCTGTAATATCGCTTACAGGAGAAAGACACAGCATTACCATCCAAAGACATGGACTGTGCGATCCTTTGTAAGTGAACAACAATTAGCCTTTGCTTGAACTATAATAGCACTACAGTTGGCAGGCCGAGGGTCTGGTGGGGTGAGGGGGACGTCTCTTCTTCTGCTGTGACATTCGTGCTAGGAGGTCAGACCATGCAAATGGAAAAAGGCCCACCCTCACTGGTCTGGAACAAGATGTCTCTGAGACTTCCAAGCAAGTTTCTGGACTCGGTGAGAGGTTACTGGGCGCTGGGTGTCAGACGTTCATCATGAGGGAGAAAGGTTAATTAAACAGTTATTATATCCCACTATAACGATACGAGGGGCATCCTGTAAGGATGGCAGACGGACTTGAAGCTGTGATTACATTTGTGGTGAGAACACTTCATTAGGTTGCATGGCCAAAACATGTTTTGTTGACGTGGTAAGAAACAAAAATGTTGGACAACTTCCCAATAGTTTGTGAAATGGCCATTCTTTGCTGTCATTATGTAGTGAAAATAGGCTGCATATTGATTGTTTAGTCCAACAGTTTAAAGATATTCAGACTGAAACAACTAAAACACACTTGGCACCACGATTAAGAAAGAAAGAAAGAAAGAACTTTTATTTATGGGCATAGGGATCTGCAAGGACAAGAAATGCACATAATAAACAAAGAATTAAAAGCAAATAAATGATGCTAATGGTATGTGTGACAAAAATAAAAGTTAAAGTCGCCTACAATTCAGTTTGTTTTCATTTACAAATCTGAATCTGTAACATGAGAACAGGCATTACCAACAAACACTGTATGTTAAGAAGAGTTAAGTTGAGTTTAAGGCTTTTAAATGAGAGATGGAGGAGAAGTTTTAAGGTTCCCAACCTGCGCACTACACGCACAGTGTAGTAGATTGCAAGTAGTTTATCTTATTCCCGTGCTGAGCGAAACTTCAAACTTCCCTGCTCATGAAAAAAAGCAGCTCATCCCTCCTTAGCATGAAAGGATCATTCAGGCAAACTGTCCAGTTAGCGCTACTCGTTAGCAAAGTAACATCAAGCTAACATTAAAATGCTAACGGATTGTTTTCTTATCGGGTAGTAAAGGCTTTTCAAAAGCAGTAAAGTAAAATATCTTTACCTGAAGGCTGCACATGTAGTTTATTCGCTTACACTCCGTGCATGCATGGTGTGTTCAGGGAAGTTTAGTTGGTTTAGAAGACAAAACCAGGCGTATTTGCAGACAGTGGTTGCCATTTGTCGTCCTGAACGTGAGCCCTCCACAGTTATTGCCCCTCCACCTTACAGGTCGTTGTAAATACAACTGCAGCTGAAGATTTCCCGATCTGAATCATCCTAGTCTATGTCGTTTTTTATGCGATTATGGCCTCATTATTTCAGATTTATCAGAAAGAACATGTTTCCATCTTTCTTAATGTCTTCTCTATGTGATGGGAGGTTGCTTCATCTTTATCAGTGGCGACATCCTGTGGTCAGTAGGAGGAACTACACAAATACGTGTCTATACATATTAAAATGTGCTTTAATTGTTGTAGGTAGCTACAGTCAATGTGATGTTGCTTAGAATATCTTAAGTGTTTTAAACCTTGGAGGCAAAGACTGATTTCGAAAGTAATAATTTGTACCATGGAAGCTGAGGGGACCTTACTTTGTAAGGCCTCTAATGTTCACTGCTCAAAAAAAAAAAAAAAAAAGACGGGCATAAAATGTCCCAAAAGACAGAGTTAAAACATTACAGTGCAAAGAAAGACTTTATTGAAACAATTCATGTAAAACACAATTCCTAAATGGTACATTACCTAACTGCTTCATATTCTCCTTATGGCAACTTTTAACAGCGTAGTCTGAACTCTTTCATAGAAAAAAATATTTTTATAGAATCTATCCTATAATTACATAGCAAAGATCAGTGGAATTGTTAAGGCACTTGATCGCCAGAGAAGGCCACAAATAAAAAAGGTTTCACTCATTTGGTTCTTTAGTAAGCAGGACAAATAATCACAGAAAACACAAATAAACAGTATATGGCAGTTAAGACTGAGATGATAATGGAGGTATGAAAGACCAAAATGATACTTCAACCAAAAAGAAAAGACACACAAATTGAAATTTGGTCCCAAAAGTTCAAGAAACACTCAATCATGAAAAAATTATTAGGGGTATATGTTTAAATTATTAACACTTAGCAGTTGGCCAGCAGATGGCAGTATAGATCATTTAAAAGGCTACAATGCAGTTTAGTGAACCCAAACAAAACAACTCGGTGTAATGTGATTCAAAACAACAATGCATAAACAAGATGGTGAGACATTACAACCTTATGTTAACAGTATTTCCTTTTACTTTGGTTTACGTGACACTTAACTGACTCAGAATGTGATTGGTAGACGTGAGGATTCTCCTTATGGCTATTAAAAAAGGAGACCTTACTTAAATTCTTCTATGACATAAGGTATTACAACTGCCTATAACCTAGTATGTTGTGCAGATGAGCGTAAAAATAGCCAAATAATTCCTGTTACCGAGGACCTGTTGTTTAAATGTGTGACTTTGAGAGCTTGTTTAAAACCCCCCAAAAAAAGGAGTTATATGTATATAAAAAAAAAATACAAAAATAGTCCTCCATAATTTCATTTTGCAACTAAAATAAATAAAGCCAGCATTGGAGAAGAGTTTTCTTTGTTGGCCAGCTTATGTTGCTGAACAAACATGGCGTTTAGCTGGCTATAAACACTATCACAGAGCTTTGTAAAAGACAGAAATCCACCATCCAAATTATCCTTCTCGAGAAAGGAAGATCATTTGTACGGCTCGCTTGATCAGAAACACATCCTGTTCTTCCCCTGCTGGTGTTTACATAACCAGAACATACACTGTCCAACTTTGTGCACATTGTAGCTTGTTTGACAGGTTTTGTTGATGCCATCAATCATCTGCTTCACAAATTCCCCCCCCCCAAAAAAAGGCACACAAGTAACAAATTCTTGGCAAAGTCCCATCATCATTGACAATGATATGTCAATCTCCCAAAAGACGGTTAGAGTAAGTGGGTCCTCTTACAACAACGAGCCGCACCTCTCCTCCTTTAAAGGATTTGGTCTTATTTTGAACCTGAATTATTTTTTTGTCTCAGCTTGAACATGTTCTCCTCACTCCCCATCTAAGACAGCATCACTGAACATCATATAAACTGAGGTCCAGTGCTACTGTGTCGTCTTTGAATTGCATGGGTGGGGAAGCATGGGAGGGGGGGGAGAAAAACTAATTTCTTTCTTAAAGTGTCAAAAATAAAATATTAGGTCTCCTCATCCCATAGACAGAGCTGTTTTTGGGGGACATAGTAGGTGAAATGGTAGCCCTTGCTGCAGCTTTTAATACCACACTTGTAGTTTGAGCCTTTTCCTGTCGTGTCCCTGCTGCGGCAGTACTTCAACTGACACGGGTACCACTCCAGGCGCAGGCTGTATGTGCAGAGACACGGTTGCCACAAGTCTTTAGTAGAATGACAAGCCTGAAAACTGGGCGCCTCTGTTGTGTGGGGCAGGGTCTCGAACATAGAGCCATCCACTCCTGTGACACAGACATGAGAGGGTACATTATTACCAAAGCGTTCGAAGACAATCATGCTTGGTGTGATTTCACTCAATTAAAAACTGTATTGGACTGAAGAGGGGGAACTGAGTGGTTCCAAAGAGAGGAGATGGTGCGGCAAAAAGGGCAGCTTTGTTATGCAAAGGAGATGCTACTGTGATTCCCTCTGCAGATAATGGTGCACAGTGCTTGGTGAACCATGACCATCAACATTGTTTCCTCTATAACAGTGCTGTCAGTGGACAATAGTGCTGTCATAAAGATTCTCCTCAGCCAGAGTATATTGGACTTCATTGCTGTTTAGATACTTGACCCCTCTGCGAAAAAGGCAGTGTAATTAATGGGAAATTATACATTCTTAATCCAGGTGTGAGGGTTGGACAACTATGTCACATGGGGGGGGGGGGGGGGGTGTAGGAATGCTGCAATTCAAAGTCTAAATTTAAATTTTGTTCTCACAATTCTGATCAACACTTGTGGCAAGAGGGATTTATTTCCCGTTATGTTTTCACTTTCTTAATTGCAAAAATTACTTCCATGGAAAAGCAATACAAATAAATCTTCCTAAAAAGGGAAAAAATGGTAATTCCAAGATCAAGAAATAAAACATTTTATTTGTTTATGTAGTAAATGCCCTGCTGCAGTCTACCTGCAGTACCTTCATGCACCATCAGAGGGACACAGGGAAATCATTGGGATTCACTGACATGGAGAAGTAAATCTCAAACTCAAAAACAGAGGTGGGTGATTAATGTTCTAAAGTATTCAAGGTAACAGTGAACTCTTATCAGATATGTAATACAAGAAATAAGAGTGTAAACAAAGATAGCATGGACAGTTATGAGGCCTTATCAAGAAGTAGCCTGGGAAAAAACACATTGAGTGATTTAACTGAAGTGAAAGGGCAGTACAGAGTGTCGGTACACAGGAGGATAGGACATATAAAGACACAACACAAAAACTGCACAACTCTCACCTTTGTCCAGCCAGTGTTTAACATCAGCCTCTCTGGTGTAGATGGCCTCCCGGGCCTCGCTGCACATGTTGTGGATATGGGAGCTGAGTTGCCAGGCCCGGCTTAGATTGACCGCTGCGCTCATCTTCAGCTGCTCCAGTCCTCGTCGCTCCTCTGCCAAGCGAATGGCCTGAGGGTTTTTCTAAGAAGGGGAGAAAACATTGTGAGAGTTACGAACATGTTTGCAAAAAAAAAAGAACAAAGAAATACTTCCACTGTCTTATCATACCTGTCTGAGACGAGCCATGGACTCGCTGGGTATGATCTCATTGCGGTTTAGTCGGGAGATGAAGCACAGGGCCTGGTACTGGTTCTGCCCTCTCTCCAGCTCTCCAAGGATCAGCGCTCGGAATATTTTCACATCCTGCAAGACATCAGGGATGCGAGATGATAAACAGACATTCCCCAGAAGACAGTGAAGTGGTGTATCAGGCGAGGTTGTAATAACTTACTGTTTATTATGTAGGCTTGTACAGATTAGAACACATGTTCTTTCCATTTTCAGATGCTCGAAGTAATTCAATACGAGGAGCTCAAAGATTGTTAAACAACTCTCTGCTAAAAGTGAAGAGGGTTTATTATTTCTACACCCAGAGCATATCATCTGACACTTTGATGGTACCTTACATAGCCTGTGTGTCTGTGCAATGTATCCCTAGCTGTGTTCTGGTTCTTTTGTACTGTCAAATTAAATCCATAGGCCTGTTTTTTTGACAAACCTATCAAAGTTCCTCACATGCTGTAAATGTCGGACACATTTTACCACTCTCTTTTATGTGGAACCGTGCAAGTAGGAAAATGGTGATAGTGGAGGAGTCGAGGAAAAAAAAACTTGTTGCTGTTGGCAACTGTGTTGAGAAATCTGGCGCCGAACCCATGGCCGTAAAGAGTTGTGTGAAGGGGCAGGCAAAGCATGATGGGAAGCGCCAGCAGTGGGAAGAGTAGAGCAGCGGACCCGTCTTCCTATTCATCGGACTACCCCTTTCCCACCCCCAACCTTTGGCTTGTAGATAGACCCTCACAGGCCCAAAAACACCCCTCCTCCACTTTTCACACAGCCGTCTGAAGCCAACAGGCTGCGGAGGAGAAGCTGTTTCTGAGCAGGAAGAACTCTGGGGCGGATAAAACAGCCCAAAGATAACCCCATTGAGTTCTCCTTAAGCCCTTTGGTTCCACTTCCTGTATGCCACAGCGTACCCACAAGCAAGTAAGCAATGCAGCGTCGCCTTGGATGTGTTTACGCTCTGTACCTCTTTATAGACCACTCTGCATGAGCACTGGTTCATCTCTTGAAGTACCACTATAGTCTGTGAAAAGGGTTCTTGGCAGGGGTTCAATACAGGCATGGGTATTAAACAAGGAAATTATTCAGGACTATTTGTCCACTGGAAAGCAAATTACTGAGCAAATATTGCTTTGAAGGCTTTTATTTGTTATTAACCTTAGACTTTCCTCTCATGTCTCGATGCTGCGCAGTGTTGCAAGAAAACGAGGAGTCAAAAAAGACTACAGAAGCAAAGAAAATTGAAACGAAATACCTCAGATGTTGCTTTGCTGTGATAATCCCATTTTCTAGTTTATCTTTACAGACAGAACAAAGTTGGGATGATTAAAGAGAATGTCAAGACTGCAGGAGGCATGAATCTATCAAAGTGAGTTGTAACGCAGAGGGAACACACGGCCAACAAGACGCACGGCAAAGAGCGAAACGTTTCCCCCTCCAGTGTTGGGAGACGCAGAGGCCACGACTTGGAGACCTCCCATACTGCAGACACATGGCGCTACACTGGGATGCTGTGTGTGTGTGTGTGTGTGTGTGTGTGTGTGTGTGTGTGTGTGTGTGTATACATGTGTAAGTGTAGGCACAGAAAGGAGGGAAGGCATTTGTGTCAGCCGCACAGATTTGCCCCAGGGCTCTCTGGGTAATTACAGAGAAGAAGGGTAGCTCCACCAACTATGCTTCTTTGGATGTTTCTGAGTGGTAAAATGTAGACGCTGAGTTGCCTCTTCCTCTTGTGTAATTATGTGTCCAGATTAATGATTGTCTGCTTCTGCTGCCCTGCTTTGGGGCAAGGCCAAAACGGGGGCAAGGAGCGGGCAACACGATCTATTGTGGCAATAACTTCTGATGCAACAGACTTCATCTGCAGACAACGGAAAATCCACAATAAATTTGCTTTATACCATAGATTGAATGGAAGGAAAGGGATGGCACCCTCAGGTCTTTACGTTAATTTGCAGCTTGCATTACTTCTTCCTGAGCAGTGGTGCAGGTGCAGGAAGGACCACTTGTCATACGCATTGTCATAATACTTCTAGAGGTGATTTACTAAGTTGATTGCATCATGTTCTTAGTGCTTCAACAGCTGCAGTAAGAACATGTTGGCATTAAAAAAAACCAGCTCCTAACAGCTGGTGAAAAACTATGTGCATGTAACACATTTTAACATTAAAACTAAATTGAAAAGATAAGCCAAGGATCCACTCTCGAAAACTTCGGTCAGTATTGAAACAATACTGGAAGTACAGGACGGGTCCAAACCCTTAATCTGAAGGTCACAAAAGCTGTCTACGAGGACTCTTTACTCTCTTACTGATAGATACCTTCTTTGTTTGGATTAACAAAAACTTTACACACTATGGATATTGTATTTTTCTTGATAGTTCATATCCAAATTAGTCCTGTCAAGTAATTTGTGTCAGCTGAAGAAATTTACAGTATAGCCCAATTTGACATAATAAATTAGAAGATTTTAGAGGAATTAGTAAATGTGTTCCGATTGCTTTTGTCACAGCAAAGTAAGCCGTTTCCCCCTTTTGTCCGGTCATGCTAAGCTAAGTTAACGATCTACTGGTAGCTTCAAATTTAGCACGAACACATGAGAACAGTGTTGATCATTTACTCCATCACTGTCATCGAACTCTCAAACCATTACTCAAGTCAGGCCTGTGGTCTTGAAAAAAAAGTGTTTCTCCAGGTAACGAGTCTTCCATTAACCATTAAAAAAAAAAAGTTACCTGAATTGAGGCCCTTAAATAGCAACAACAAACCAGTGTAGTTACCTTTGTGGTTTGGCTGCTGAGATAATAATCAGCACTTCTCCTAATAGCAAAAACAGTAAAAACAATGACATCACCACAAAAGCTCAATCCAGACAGAAGCTGCTGGATTCAACTGTTTGTTTGGACAAGACGAGACTCACATCTGCCTGCCTGAAACCAGCCCTGGCACATTCCCACTCTGACTTGTTTGTGAAGAGACTCTAAGAGTAAAAAAAGACAACAGAGCAGTGAGAATGAAATATTTGCAGAGGTGAGATGTTATGATGACATACATTCACCAAGCAGAAGTGTGAACTGACTGATCAAACAACAGCTAGGTGTTTATTAAATGTAAATGTATGCATTTCCTGTTATTCAGAAGATGACATGAAATCTGAAAAAATATTTGAGCCGAAAAACACTGATTCAGCTTCAGGACATCACATTCTCTCAAAAAGCAAGACAAAAAAAAATGCTAGCCAGGCTACTTGAATACACAAGTACTCCTTGACGCAGTAAGGCCTACATCTGGAAAATGAGTCACCTCCTAAAGTGCATTTTCACAAACCTAAGTAAAAATTAAAGGTCTGCAGACCAACGTTGAAAGAAAATCACCAGCTACGGACATTAAGAATTAAAAGGGTGACATTCCCCTGTCTTGAAAAAGACGGGGTAATACCATAATCAAAGGATATTGTAGCCTTGAGTTTCTTCCCCGACCAGAGCCCTGTAAATGTCAGCACGGCTATAAATAATCCACACAAGTACAGATTCCTCAGCATCACTCCCCGACACCCGGGACTTAGTCCATTTGGAGACAAACTACCTCTGGCCAACAGCCAAACACAAGCCTGTATTCATGAAAAGTGACTAGCAGGTCAAACTCTGACCTGTTGAACAGCAGAGAGGTGGGGCACTGTTTCATTGGCAGTTACCTTTGGTGGGCCAGGTTATTTAAGAGGTGCACAAAAGCCCATTCAGTCAGTCAAAGGGTGCCATTTACAGTGCACATTCTCAGTCACTGTAGTGTTGTAACCCAGCTAATCAAATGCCTTCTTTTCACTTAGCTTGTACCTGCTTTACTAGCCGTAAAAATGAGATCTATGTAAAGTCCTAAATGGACAGAAATAATCTGTTTATTTTCTGTGGCTAAGAGCTGTTTAAATATTCAAGTGAAAAAGACTTCTACTGCACAACTGTACAAACTGTGCCAACTCACACTTGCATGCATGGTTGGACATTCAAACACACACACACAAATGTATGTACACACAGACCAACACACAAACACAAACAGTGTGCCAGCAGCTATTCCCTGTGCGGGAGGTTCTTCCTGTTTTCCAATCCCCTCTAAGACCCTGTCTGTTGATAAGGCTGACGGCTGCCCGGAGAATACTGTTGGTCAGCCATGCTCTGATGACTCATTAGGGATCACGGTGGGTCTGTGTGGCTGTTTTGGTTGGTCTGGAGTTATTTTATCAGTCAAGCCGTCAGAGCTAAAACCAAAACGTTTTCTGAAATACAACAAAACTGTGACCAGGGACTAGAACTTTTCATTTGAAGAAGCACATTTTCAGCATCCCCTATGATCGCTGTTGATCTTTTTGGTCTATATTTGTATAAACGTGGTGGAAAATGTTGTAGGTGTTTAAAAGTTTAAGGTAGATCTGCCTCTGCTTTTAAAAACACAAAGTTTGAGCCCGTTTGGTGATGGAAAGTCGGGGTCCGTGTTGGCAGAGTGGAGCCCCCGTTTTAGAAATCACAGGTGTAGGAAGGGATTAAAGATCGTGTTGGGAGAAAAGGGGGGGGGGGGGGGGGGGGGGGGGGGGGAGAGATGGTGAGCCACACTCACACAGATAAAAGGAACAGGAGAAAAGCTGCTGTGTTGAGAAACGCTTGAGTTGAAGCTAATTACACAGTCTCCGAAGGCAGGAATGTGGAGTCACATTTGGGGCTGGGTCACACCTGGCTATCCAAAGAATGAGCCAATTAGTAAACAGTGGCAGTGAATGGACAATAAAAACACTGCAGGCCACGGAAAGAAAAGGTGTTCCCCTTGGCTGTTTGCCTGATAACAATGGAAGGTAACTTGTGTAACGCAAAAATACTGAAAACAACCAGAAAACTCTATTGGGTCTTAAAATCTTAAATATGTGCAGGCCACAATGAGGGAACTTGTCATTCTCGCTGAGTCTGGATGCAATTATCCAGACACCCAAACTGTTTATGGAGACTTTGCATTCAGGAAATGACAGGGAGACAAACAGTGGGTGCTAACAGGAAAGGAAATGAGGCAGATAGATAAGGCATAAACAATGGAGATGGCTAAAGTCCCATTGAGCCGCTAACCGTTGTCCCACAGCTTTCATATCCTGTTGCAGGGGACACACAATCCGTTCTTTAATGACATTAAAACATAACAGCAGGATCAAAAATCAACCTGATGCTACTTTCTACCGAATTGCAAAAGGAGAAATGCACGCCTTTCATTTCTAGAACTTTTTCGCTTCTTTCCAACTTTCACAATAGACAAAGTGTGGAAACGTGACACTCTTAATTTTACAATAAATAGAGTGATTATTACCTTCCCAAGTGTGGGCTTTTACATCGTTTGCATGATATCTGATCTATATTTGTATTTCTTTGCAGTAACCAGGAAGAGCCAAACGAAAGGACAGAGCCACAGTGTTGACAAAAGGACATCTCAGGACACCTGATGGAAAACAGGACGCAGCTTTTTGGCAAAGTAAACCCTTTGTTAGCCTTTTCTGTTGCCACATGCAATCTTAAAACCTCTGTGGTGCTTCGGAATTATCCTAGCTATGCTCTGTGCAAGCCACAGCTCCTGCAGTCCACTGCCTCTGATGGAAAGAAGACCTAAAGTTGTGTCACTATGCTGCGTCCTCTCGCCTTGCACGTCTGTGGGAATGGAGAGTCTTTCGCTTTTATCAGCAGCCTCATAGACGAACATCTGGCCTGCTGGTGGGGAGAGAATAAAGGATAAAGACATCAACAGGGGCCACAAGAGGCCAAAGGGGGCCCATGTGGGGCCTTGAAGGGCCACAGAGGAAGCTATTTTCCTTGGATTGGGAGTCAGCAGGGAACAAAGGGTGGCTAGGAGAAAAGGGCTTAAGTGTACGGGTTTATCTTTGAAAGGGACCAGCGTCTGCTAGGAGTCAAAAAAAAAAAAAAAAGGAAGAAAGTGCCCATCAGTTATAAAATGTTATCCTTGCAGAGTGACCTCACAGGACCTCAATGTGCAATCACTGCTCTATGGAGATTATCTCTTCCACGTGGAAAGGGGCCATATCATTACAAGTGAAACTGAGAACAAGTAGATGTCTTTTAAGGGGCCGCTTAATGTACAAAGAAAACCTAATTCCTGTTTACTTGTGTATGTAACAAAGAAATAAAGAGGAAGTCTTTGACTGGCTCCGTTTCATTTTCATTCAATCACGGGTCCACGTCTCACACTGACGATTTGATCTATCCGTGACTCGCAGATGACTCACCGACCTTTCACAACAGCACCGAGGGAAAAGTCATGTGCCCCAATAATGTTCCCGCGAAAAAGAAACGTCTGAGGCAACAACGGCATTTCCCTGAACAGGTGACACTTACCTGTTACAAAGACTTTGCAAGTTTGTGCAAGTGACAAAGTGGGATGGTGTTTCATCAGGGTTGAGTGAAAGGTAAGGTGTGGCAACACCACATAAGACATGGTGACTGCACTAACTTGCAGTTGCTTCTCTGCAAAACAACAGCATTTCCCACAAGCAAAAGGACAAAAAGCCTCCCACACAGGAAAAAAAGAGTATGTCTTATAGCGCTCATAAAAGCCTCAATCCAAATCCATTTAAACAGCTGCGATGTGTCACAGTGTGTGGAGGCTACAAGTGAACAGATACTGTATGTCCCAAGGGGAGGGCTTACGGAACGGCCAACTAACCTGCCTCTCATTCTGCTTTTGACATCACACATGAGGGTGTGTAAAGAAACTCCAGTTCTTTCCTACAGAGAGCTCGTTGTTGGGCGTATCCATAAAGCCTTGCTGTGATTTGAAGACAATCAGAAAAGGGACCTGAGGGTAAAAAAAATAAAAACGCCTCTATGAAACGTAAGCGCCTTTAATCTGGTGAACAAAAAAAACAGAGATTCAGCTATATAAAATGGCGGGCACTCTCTTTAATCATTTGTTGACAAAATCCGTACCAGTTCATCAAGACAGTGACAGGAGATAGTGAGTGTCAAGTGACCTGAAACATCTGCCGCTCCCTTGATCTATCAGCACAGCATGAGGTCATGCCACTTCTAAAACCACGAAGCCTTCCAAATACTCTGTGGAGGATTTTTTTTAGAATGGTTTCTCCATTAGACTTCAAAATGAGCTCTACAGAACGCTGTCTCAACTTCAGTTAAAGAACTGTTCTGATGCCGGTACTAAACGGGCTACTGTTGCTGCCTAAAAACGCAGTATTGGGTATCGGAGAGTTCCCTAGACAACAGACCCATCTGATACAGTTATTTAAAAGACCCCCCCCCCAAAAAAAAACAACTTTATTCACGCAAGTTACCTTAAAATGACAAACATCAACAGCATGGTTCTAGTGCTAGTGAAAAGATGGTCAAAAGTGGTGAATTGTCACCTGTTTTTTTATGTGCATTTTATTCTGCACTGTTATAGAAGGAACACTATGGGTATTTGAAGTAAGGTTAGAGAGCATGAGATACAAAAAAACCTCTTATTATACAGAGAACAGCTTAGTTTTATCAATCACCCAAACATAAGCTCTGTCTCACTTTTTTGGCATCTTGGAACCTCTTTGACAGCAGACTGTTAAAACATGACTTGTGTGTGTGTGGGGGGAGCTTTCCACATTTAAACAGCCAATTCATATTAATCTAGATAAGTTCCGGACAAATGCTTCAAGACACATTTCCTCTGAAATGCTTAAAGAGCCAAGGTTCAAGAGACGTACAAGGATGCGCACCACTGCATTTGAGAAATTAAACCCTCTTTAAAAGTCTTAAATCATCTTGAGAGTCCTGCACTCACACATCCGCTGGTTGTACACAGAAATAGAGTACAAAGTGATTAGGCTCTCCGACAAACTCACTACATCTGGAAAGATCCAAAAACAGCCTTTCAGATATGCGAGACATTTCCCTTGGATTTAACTCAAAGACATGGTTTATGTTCAGCTCAAGGTCTCAGACTGTGTTTGAACATAAATTGTTGCAGAAGGGAAACAAGCAGATATGTACTGAAGTGCTACAGCAACACATCAGGGTTGGTCTCGCGTTGCGAAATCGCGAGTTGTCATCAGGATATTCCTGAACTGCAAACATATTGATACCATTTGACATATTTGTGGAGTTGATTAAGCTGCAAATACCTCACCATGATACCAAACAGGAAGGAAATATTAAGATAACGGGCGGGGGGGGGGGGGAGCCTACCTCCTATGTTGTAAAAAGCCAGATGAGCAATAAACAAATGCAACTACAGAATAACCAGAAAGGGATCCACCAACTCTCCCATGATGCAAGCAGTGTGGTTTGGTTCAGTTTGGTTGTAAACTCTGATCTTGATTACGTTTCCACAGCCAACTACAGCCTTATTTGATAAGTGGAGTGTGAGCCAGATGGGGATAGCCGAAAAATACTGTGACATCAGTGTAGCCCAACAAAGTAAGTTCAATAAACGGGATGCAATAAAAAGAACAAACCCTACTGGGAACTCTTGGCACCCCTGGAGTGGTTTAAACTTAATAGAAAAAGTAACCTACATGTTGGGATTTACTCAACATGACACAGAGGTGTAAGGAGTGAGTTAAACCACATCATCTTTTCCATATGTCTGCAGAGTAACCCTCCTGAAATCACAGTACGGCCGATTCTCACAGTGATTCATTGCTTGGATAAGGTTGACTAAACTTCCTTCTTGCTCAGCCAGTGTCTAATGGCTATAACATTTACCATCAAATCTTTGCCACGTATTCACAACGTAGAAAAGAGCAAGATGCCTGCTGCGTCTGCTGATTGTTCAGAGAGTTCTTTCTGCAACTGTCCAGTCAAAGATCTGATCCCAGGTGAAGCGAGCATCTATAACTGAGTTGAAAAAAACCCATAATGATTAAAAACAGGGATTAGATCTTCCGAGTGGTACTTTAACTTTTACATCACCTATCCACTTTTTGGGTTATAAATCTCCCGAGTTAAACCTCCCTGTTATACTGCTCCACTTCCCACAAGCTGGACTGTAGATTCATGGCAGCTGGAAGTGACAGCTCATCCAAGTTTCCATAAATCATAGAGATAGTGCAAAAGAACTGAATGAAAACCACATGCAGGAGAAATGAGAGGCGAACAGGAAGGAGTGAGGGAGAAAGAGACAGAGGGTGAAGAAGAAGAAAAGGGGGCGGGGGGGCGCGCAAAGAGGCCGACCGACAACTGAAGAGATAAATCAGCCAGCGGAACAGTAAAGTGATCTAAGAGGTTCTGTTGGCTTTATTATAATAAACAGAACCATATGTGCATGCATGAAGGCACACAGCAACACAAAGGGCCCTGCACCACCAAGCACACGCTTCCCCTTATCAGTGTACATCTCTTCTTTTTTTTTTTAAATTTTGTCACCAATGATCGGGGCTGACGGCCTCCTCTCTTTCAACTCTAAATTAGCTGTTTTGGTTAGTGAACCAGACGTGCAGATCAAAAAGGTCAGACATGCCCACTTAATCCTGGTAAATCTCCCCCTTCACATCTCGCCAGCTTGTCAGCTTCTGTGTGACAGCAACCATCACAGACACATGCCTTTGCTCTGTATGCCTCTCTGAATCCCCCCCCCAACTCACTCACTCAGGCTGATAACAGCAGTTGCAGGTTTCCTTCCAGCACTGACATTTAATCATCTCATGAACAGTCATGGTCAAAAGTGAACCATTATTCCTCCTAAAAAAAATCGGGGATGTAGCACTGACCACGGAGGGGGACACTTGATCTGCTTGGTCTACTTTTAGAATAATGCTAAAAATGGCGGCTATAACGATGAGCTCTGGACCTGCGAGCAGCAGGGCCACTGGGGTCTGTGTGGAAGTCCACATCTAAGGAGCAACAGCTGTCTTGACCTCGGTGAAACTCACACTGAGATGGAAAAAGATCAATGAAGACATCTCTTAAGTTCATGCGAGTGCTACAGTGTCTCCTCCGGGCAGTTAAGGGCTTTTGAGATGCTTTCTTCCAAGCTTCAGATTTGTAAGCCTGCATCTCTGCCTGAATGAAACATTTAGCCTGAGCCAGTATAGGTTGTTGTGACTCGAATGTATCCTTGATCAAATACAATGTTTATGTTATAGACAGCTTGATATAATAGAAACTAATGAGGTTCAGGAAACAAGAAAAAGGTGAAATAGCATGAGCAGACATATACTATGGTTTTGATTACAGCCTCAGTCCCTGAAGGGTCATGGTTAATTAACTTACAGTTTCTGGTACATAAACCCTTTTTGGATTTGAGTTTTATCTTAGGACCCCTATTGAGCTGAAAAGTTTCTTAACATACCAATAATCAAATCAGTGGTTTCCAAACTGAAAATTGGCTATAGTACCTGAGAGAGAGAGACAGAACAAATGAGATAATGTTTTATTACCGGTAAGTCATTTTACTTCCCTATCATGGCTTCCGATAGAGAATAAACTGGCTGTTTATTGTCATCTAATAAACCCTTTTAAGATCCATAACGTGTGAGCTTACTGGCGATCCCTCATAGAGCTCTTATGGGACTCCTGCCTTGTTGTTTTGGACTGGCAGATTCTGCAGTTACACCGTAGAGGGAGATTTATTAACAGCAGACTGTCTATCATAGTTCTGATCATTATGGTAAGACCAAGTGGACAATAGCGTCATCTTAAGGCACCACAGTTAAGTAAAAGCGGCACAGATGACCCCCTCTCACCTGTTTGAAGTCCGCCACAAAAGTGATGAGCGTCCCATCTCCCTGCTTGAACTCCAGTGATATGGAGTCTCTCTCACTGTCCGCTTCCAACACCTCATCGGTCACCAGTCTGTCCAAGAGCCGGACCCGGACCCGCAGCTCCGAACCGAATCCCACAGAGACGACAAGTACGAGGGCGCAGAGACGGGTCAGTATCCGAACTGAAGCCGCACAGACGCAACTCGCAAACATCCCCGAAAAGACGCAAAACTGAACCGGAGAGAGAGGAAAAAAATTCGAGGCGAAATCCAAAGATCAGCGCTCATATCCCCTAACTGTTTTCTTTGAGTTTGCGTAAAGTATTTTCCTTCATATTCAGAGTGCTCTTGTAGTCTCCCGCGTGCCAGCACTTCACAGATTTACGAGCACGTTCACAGAAATCCCACGTCTCCCTTGGCTAAAATCTGCGCTTTTGACTCCGCTGGGAGCTTCAGCAGAATTGAAAGTCCATTGAAAGTCTCTCGCTCCGGCGTTGTTGATTAGCTCATGCGCATTTCAGTTTCCCCTCCACACACTCTCTTAAGTTCCCACGTTGCTACTCTTTCTGCGTTTGGTTGATATTCCTACACTTCTGCCTTCCCTTCCCCTTTTAATTCATGCACTTCCTTTCCGTCCGTATTCCACCAGATCTCGCCTGGCCTCCAAACTTTCTGTTGTGAGTGTGTGTGCCTGAGTGAACGGAGTGCCGAGATGGTAGTAAACTCTTAAAGCCATACCACCCTCTGAAAAGCCTGCCCATCCCCCTTTAAAGGCCTCATGTGATTCTCCTGCACTCCAGCAAGCTGCCTGAACTAATAATACCCCACAACAATCATGACTAAGGTGTTGTGGGGATTTGTAAATCATAGTTTTAGGTAAGTTGTTCGTAGCATGTATAGGGATAAATAAAAGACTGGTGTCCAAACTGTAACCTGCAGCTGGTTGTTTTAAAATAAAAAAAATGAGTTTTTAAATAGCAAATAAAAATGTTTTAAAACCTGTTAATATAAATTACTGTTGGGCTGTGCAATGTACTCTTTAAATAAGTTCATATACTACATTTGTTTGCATATACCGCCTTTAAATCCTTTTGTATTGCTTGTTTGTTTAGCAGAATCTGTGAAATTTAGACTTAAACTGTGAAAATCAGCACAGTGTGTCCACCCTGGAGCCAAACAAGCAAAACAAAGGATTGTCTATTTTTCTCTGCATTTCAGTCTTATTGACTTATAACCGGTTCTGGGGGGAAAAAAAGTTTCATTCAAAAGTGTTGGTTTCATAGTTGTTGATCTACAGCATTTCATCTTTCAGTCACATTTTTTTTTATGAACACAAGTGTGCTGCCTTCTGAAATAAATCTGTCAGTTAATTGTTACCTTTGATGACTGCATATAAAGTTGATGAACAGGTTCCATCTCAAGGAACAATATAATCACTTCTTTGTTCTGCTGGCATCAGTTATTTAGTTTTATGATGTCCATGAGAGAATGCCCGACAAACGTGGGCGAGAGAAAAGCTGCCAATCAGAAGGCAGGTCTTTGCACCACATTAAACAACAGGGGGGGGTCTTTAGTACATTTCGAAACATTTGCCCAATGTCGCCCATGCAGCGATTTAAATGGTAGATTATCACTATGTGTGTGCGTGTGTATCAGTGTGTGTCAGAGGGCGACGTCCCTGCAGTAAACCACCTGAGTAGTTTTGTTGTTATCTCGGAAAGCTGATGCACTGCATTCTGAGTGGGTGGGCTACAAGTGACCCCAAATGTGGCAGGACTTCTTGAGTGCTGCTGAGACTGAGAGGTGGTCGCTCCAGTGAAGGGGAAAACAAACAGAGGGGCTGTAAAGCAGAGTAAACATTGTTTTGCGGGGCCTGGCAAACCAAACTGGTCCCTGCTGCACCCTGATAGACTGGAGGAATGGAGGTCAGACAAACAGCCCCCCCTTTGTGATGGAGTTTAGTCCTCAAGTACTCTCAGGCTACATCTTAGTTATAGCGCTTAAAGAGCTGCAGCCTGAAGCTGGTGATGAGATGGGATTCAACAAAGTCAACTTCATATAAGACCTTCCACACTGTCTGCAAACATGTAAAGCTTACTCCTTGCTTCATTCTTACAATTTTAAGCAACAGCAATTTGGAGGCTTAGCTCAAAATCATGTGCTCAATTGTTGCACTGCACTGGCACTGACACAAACACACATGCACACACACAGCAGTCCAAAGTGCAGTAGCTCTACAAGTTTGCCCGCTGTGACTCAGTCAGACAGTAAAGAAAGACACAAGCTACAGTGTACAGAGGGTGTTTATGATTAACTAGCTATTGTGCTGTTCTGCAGTGATCCCTGACACACAGGACAGCGTATGGTTAGCTATGCCACTACCTTAAATCACTGGTCTTTTATTAAACAGTGAGCAAGAAAGGAGGGAAATCTGTATTTTGAATGCAAATGCAATATTTTAACACTGTACATTAGGCTATGCATCATAAAGGTATATATAGGAATACATTCATTTCCTTCAGAAATGCATGGAAAGTGTTTGCATTCTTTCTGGAAAACCTTGTGAAAAAGACGCGGCAGTCTTGTCAGGTTGGCCTGCTGCATTGGTTTGCTTTTCACTCAAATGACACAGCTGCAGAAGTCTCCTCATCGAAACACTTGTAATCCAAGAGTGATGCATTAAATCCAAACAAAAACAATGATATGACACTGTAGACATGGTCGAGTTATATTTCTTGTCTGTCTGTTGCATTTTTTAATATGTTCCACTTGATTTGAAGCAATCAATATAAGTCACGATAACAAATCAATAAGAAGAAAGCGCCATTTCTAATCACAAAGAAGTATGTATTGAAAGCAACACAACATTTTAATATTCGTCTAAATCTAAAAATTTGGTACACATTTTTTGGTCATACCACTGAGAGAAATGTTTAAAAAGGAACTGATGCTGGCAATATTCAACAAGTACACTTGAAATGTGAGGTATTTGGACCCTTTCAGGAGTCAAAAATCATACTTATTTGTGAGGCGTTCTGCTTTGACTATACAGCACAGGGTGCTTATGCTGCATTCCAGTCATGTGTGTGTATGTGCGTGGATTTGCACAAGGTTGGCTTAAAACGGTTACATTTGCATGGGATTTGTGCCACCCAGATTGAGTTTTTCACCAAAACAGCAATTTTCTGCTACTAAACAATACAAATAACCAGACTCCTCTGTATCTCATCATCAGGTTTGTCTTGTTTTAATAAAGAAACAGTGTTGGATTAAGTAGATATTTCCAAACTGGAACACATTGCTTTCATAAAGGGATTGAAAACTCCAGATACAGAAACACAATATTTGCATTGTGGGCTGATCACCATCACATGCTGCCTGTACTTTAATACTACTAATACTCTCTGAAGCCATAATGGTTTGCTTGAACAAAATAGTCAGAAATGATCACAAAGCCTCCAAAACTAACAAACTGGTGATGTTTTACCTCTGTAGGGCTTCAGAATGAGGACAGAATGTGGGGAAGAGCCATGCACTGTGGTTGATCTAGTTGATCCCTCCTCCAGACATATGCCAGGAGTGTTTGTGTGTGTAATGTGTGTATGCTCTTTGAGAACGTGTGCAGTATTTACACGTGAATTTTAGCAGCCAGAGTCAGGCAGCTTTCCAGTCCTCTGATGATATTTTCATATCTTTAACTGCTCTGCCTGCAGCGTGGTGGGGCAGCAGCAGCGTCTCTGGGTTAGCCCCCTGCTGTAGGCTGACCGAGGAGATGAGATATCCCCTTACACATGTGGGGCTCCAGGGCCACAGTAACCCTTTGGAGCACAGGCTATCATGGAGGAAAAGAGAGCAAGGGAAGGGAGTAGTTGGGTGATGGAGAAGAGAACAGGAACCAGAAGGCATCAATATCTTTCATTTTGAACAGAGAAAGCCCACGCTTAAGAACTGAAGCATATAATAACAGCAATGAAACTACAGAAATCAAAGTAATAAGGATGGAAGTCAATCAAAAATATCAAAAGGGAATACTCACATATAATTCAATAAGAAAAAGTTTTGGAATGAAACCAACAGCATTTGTTATTATATAAGTAATATACTTAAGTAATATTTTCAAGGGTTGTTTTAGATAAAAGCACACAAGAATGCCTTCCACAGCAACAGCCAATCATGGCAACAACAGTTTTGACAAAGCAATAGGGAGGGCCTAAATCTGCATTCTTTAAATAGCTAACAGGGGGAGACACCACTTGTTGCCTAAAATACATCTGGTTGTAAGCGAACCAGATGAGAAAAATAACCTTATGACCATGGTTAACATTTTCTGACTGGGTTCATGGACATTTTCAAAACTTCTTCAATACATCATGATGTTCGTTAACAGTACAGTATATTCTACTTCAGAGTTCAATCAGCCATAAAGCAGGATATTGTTTTGGGATATTAATGGATTAACAAGTTGATAAATAGACAGTATTCACACATTGCCTTTTCCAGTGACATCACACTCAGGTTAGGAAGTGTCAGTCTGTGAAAAAGGCTAAGGCGTTCTGATCGTATCGAGTTAGGTTTTCAAATATTCCAGCATGAAATATGGCCCGTTATCTCTCCAGATTTCAGAATCCATTGACGTAATAGTTGAATATCAATCTGGAAATTGTTAAATGTATTTGAAGCTGAGTAACCATTAAGTAAGAAGCTAAGTAACCATTAAGTAAAGTAACCTTTTAGCAACCACTAAGTGACCACTAGTAACCCTTTAAGTTCTTTCAACAACACCTGTTTACATAATGTGAACTACTAACTTGTCTTCACCTTCTTTGATCATAGTGCTATATTATCATTTTTGTAGTGTTCTGCTTTTACAATAATAATCATTTTAAATCATTCATCTACCACTAAAGACTTGACACGTTAGGTCCTGCTCAGGCTTCTTTGGATAAAAAAGAATCAATTGTTTTATCGTCTCTTTATACCGAGGGTTAAACTAAATAGCAGAGATATTACCAGGAACTTGTTTCTCTGTTTGATGATCTTTGTTACGTAATCTCAAGTAAACACAAATGTTTGGATATTTCCACATTATTTATTATTACTCACTGCCAGAGTGGCATCCAGATGTTCATGTCATCCCTCAGTTCAAAAGGAAAAACACGGTGAAATAACAGAGCAAGGATTGTTTAACCCCTGCTTTTCCAAGAGAAGCACCCCCCCAACCCCCATCTACACAATTACTTACATTACAAAAGAATTCCATGGAAATTCCCATAAAGTTAATGACACAGAGAGAGGAGGTAAAAGAAAGAGATACAGAAGTGGGCAAAAGGTGCTTTTGAACAGTAAAAATAAATAAACAGGTTTAGGCTTATAGCTCGGAGCATTTCAACTCCACAGTGGGAATCTTTCCTGGCAGCGTCCCAGCAGGAGATGAAAGACAATCCTACTTTAAACACATGCGTAGGAACGTATCATTTGTCTTTCCTCCATTATAGGAGGTCCAGGCTGTTGTGATCTAACAGCTGAGGTGGAGCTACTTTTCTTTTCTTTCTGGAAAACTCCTGCACAAATACTCTGACTGTCATCTATGGTAATTATCCCATGTGTACACATCTGACAAACAGTAATGAGCTCCATACAGACATGAATGCAGTAATCTTCAATACTCTTCACTTCATGAAACATTCAGGTTAAAGCCAAAGTTTCCTGAAATGTTGGGTGTCAGGGTAGATGATACTCTCCGTTCATCAGATGGTGTTGATTAAAAGTCTTGGTTCTGAGGGGGCGCATGACTCAGAAAAACATCTGTTCAGGATACAGGGAATATATCCTCGGTATTTAATTAATCAAACTCTCTGCCTGCTGGGGTTCAAGCAGAAATTGCGGCTAATTCTCTGTGGGGGGGATTTTAATAAGGTCGCTGGTGAAGTAAATCACTAGTATAGTTTCAGATGCAATTAAACATTCTTTATGACACTTTAGTGTGCAAAAATACAGCAACACAAAGTAAAACTGTGGTTTCATTACATATGCGTGCTGCTGTATAGCAGAATACAGCTCACACTTTCGTTAGAGACCTTTTTTGCATGTTATTGCACAATTCTGTTCATCTTATGTATTCCCTAGTTACAGGTTCCCATGTTTCTGTTCATACATGGTATAGGTCTAAGAAATGCGTAGGGGGGGGTTAAGGTTACTTTGACATTGCACTTTTTAGAGCTTTCATCAAATTAATTACCCCAAAAGGAGAAGGACAGAAAATCTGGGATAAGAATGTATACTTTCTTGTTCTCTTTTTAGTAGGCAATGTGTCACTTTATACCTGACTAGTACAAGAAGAATTTAAGATGTATGTATCCTCTGAAACATTACAGAATGCTGCATAAAACATTTCCAGTATTATGGTTATTATTTTCAGTACTGAGAGATCCACTGTTGTCCATTACAGGGTGACATCCAACACACATACTGAGCCAGAATCCATTTATTTGCTAAATGTGTTGTGTGCGTAGAAAAACAAAGGAGTTGGACCTAATTTCAGAATTAAATACAATTTATTTTCTTCAACAAAGAGGCAAACAAAAACATACTCAAATAATGAATCCAAAAGGTAACAAAGGGATGCCAAGAGGAATCACAAGGAAGCGCGAAAAACATGTTACTAGAACATACAGACATACAACAATAATCTGACAGCATGAGAGAAGGAACACTGAGACTAAATAAACAAGGGTAATCAAACACAGGTGAGATTAACAGGATACAGGTGAGAACAATCAGGGAAATCAAGACAGGAGGGAAACAGGCAAGCGGGGGTAAAAACCTGCTCCAGAGCATGTTATGATGGAGATAAGAGATCAAACTGTGAAAATCTCAGCCCACTGACCAATCACATCTTTTGCTCCTGGAGCTCCCGGAGCTGATCGAGAGGGGAGCACACTACATGTGTCCTGCATGATTTTACATTAGGCTATAGTCAGTTTAGTTAATGATTATTTGTCACTAATATCCTTCATCCTTCAATTTCAATTCAATTTTTGTAGAAATTTTACAATTACAAATAACATTTTATGGCTTTGAATTGTATTTTCATATGAATGTTTAATGTCTCCATGACGTTTGTAAACTGAACTGGACCCTGCTGCACCCTTATAGACTGGAGGAATAGAAGTCAGTTTTTGTTATAGCTGAT
Organism: Symphodus melops; assembly: GCF_947650265.1. Taxonomy (NCBI): domain Eukaryota; kingdom Metazoa; phylum Chordata; class Actinopteri; order Labriformes; family Labridae; genus Symphodus; species Symphodus melops. Next base: position 10,501,392 of record NC_136700.1, read on the forward strand.
TTTACCCAACCACATAAAACCTCAGCAGTTTTTTAACATGCTCCACAGGTAGAAACATGGTAAAACTAGGATTAATACCAGAGATGCTTTTTAAAACATTGAGAGAGGTTTGAAAGCAGGAAGGTTTCAAGACCGCTGCAGAGCTGGCCGAACACTGAAGCTTCAGTGTCCATAAAATAGCAACCTGCATGTACATCAACAGAAAGAAGGAATAAATGTGTCTTAATGTGTACAAAGACAATTCCTTTTCAATCACTCTCATCGTTTTCACAGGGAAGCATCTGTGTTCAGATGGGAAGGCTTTAAAAACCAACTGCTCACCTCCTGGCCTGCCTCAAAAGGCAAAAAGAGTAAGCAGCTAGCTGAGGAACATGGTGAAGCATTTAGCAGATTAAGAGTCCAATAATCCCTGCTGTGGAGGGAGGAAACCAAAACATTTTAATGCAAAGTCAGCTTTGGACTCACATTTGTCAAGGGGCCAGATACACTACTTATGGCACACATTTCTTTTTTTTTTTTTAAATTTGCTTTGAAGTTTTTCCATATCAACAAAAGAGGTGAAAACTGTTTAAAAGCTGTTTCTCCTGCCCCCAAGTGGACACAAACGTTACGCAGAGTTGAATAAAGTTTACCTCCAGATTTGTGTTTTCACACTCAGATTTTTCAGGCCTTATAGGAACCAATTAAAATTTAGGGAACGTTCGTAAAAGTGCAGTGTTCACCCATACATGTAAAGCTCACTAAAGCCGAGCATAAAGCTGTGATTAACATTACTGAAGGAAAATCCTAACCCAGTTTCACCCCAGCCCCATGCTCTCACCCAGCCAGAGATTACTGAGAGAAGATACTTTCTGTTGTTGGCCCTTTTTTTTGGTTACCATGCTCTGTATGTCCATCTGTCATTAGAGCGGCTATTCACACAGATAAGAGGCCAGTGTAATTGCCGTGCGGATCGGCAGTCACGGCACGCTGATGTCCTGCCAGCACACAATCAAGATGCCTGCTCAAGATTATCACGCTGTAAACAAACTGATGCGGGCCGCTCCCTCAGAGAGCTGTCAGGCCTCTTTCATACACTGGGATTAGCGTTTAAAACTGTCAGCTGACAGAGAGAGCTCACTGCTTCTCTCATGATACTGAAGAGATGTGTAGATAAAAAAATGCAGATAAACAAATACACACATCCGAGTGCATCAACACTCCACATGTGTTCGTATGTATAACGTTTCTACTCCTCTAAAGCTCGTTTTTACTGGGGGACTACTTCTCCTTAGAAAAACGTCAAGCCAGTAAAATGTCTGTTTTTGGAAGGCTGTTAAAGGCTGCTTTTTTTACGTGTGCTCAGTTGTATTCTGACAGAAACTGTAACCATTGTGAATAGTCAACATAGGATAATTGCTCCTGTTTTAACACATGCAAAATGTTAAAAGTGTGAAGAAATAACCACAGGGAGTGTGCCTGCAATAAAAGTCTGCAGTTAAATGAGTTCAGAAAAGTAAAATAAGACTAAAACGTGCCCAACAAAAGTTTCACAACAGCTCTGACAGCTTGTGGAAAACAAGCAACAGAAAATGTTTTTTTTGCTGTTTGCGCGCGTTTCATATCTGCTTTCAATCAGCGAGCTCCAATCTGTTCACTTTCAAAACGCAATCAAGCATGCAAATACAGTATAGATAATGATTCTCTGCAGAAATCACCAAACATAGACCTATTTTTAGGTGATAAATCAGCATGAAGTCAAGCTTCTTGTATTACACGACACCGAAATTCAGTATGGTTGAGGTTAAACACAGTCCAACAGAGCAAGCAGGCAGACGTAAAGCCATTCTCTGACATCATGCACCATAAGATCATCTGTAACATATAGAGGTCAAGCCTGCACTAGGCAGCAATGAAAGTTGAGGAAACTGACTAAACAATGATGGTATTCAGGAAATGGATACTTGAGCTGCGATAGCCTCTATGTGCACGGCTCTTTGAAAATCAGATCTTTCAATATTTACTTAAGCCAATGTCTCCTTTGATAGTTCAACACTGCAGTGACCTGAAAAAGAACAAACTGTACTGAGTAAAGTTGATGTGTGATATAATGAAGGGTCATCATCCTCACTGAATAAATTCATGTCACAGGAAGACAAGTAGCTTTGAAACAGAACATATTGTATAAAGAAAAGTTTTGAGTTTGATCCCTCTAAGTGCTATAGTATGCAGAAACATTGCACTTAACTACCTGATACTTGAAAAGGGTCTATTTCAAACCAACAAAAAACATCTAGATACCAACTCTGAGAAAAACATAAATGATCTTTTCCATGATTTGAAGTGATAGCCATTATCTTTACACAAAAATCTGCAAACAATTCCTTGTTGATGTAGAAAGTACCCATATTTGAAAGAAGAGGATCACTTGTTCCTATGTGTCCTTATTAATACATGAAAGAAAGATGTCATGCCATAAAGATGTACCAAAACGAGATGTACCAAAACAGGTCTTAAAGATGATTTAAGGAAGATTAGAAGCCATTGGATGTTTTTATTGGACACTAAACTTTTTTTTTCTGGAAAATTTTACACAGTTTGTTCTCACACTCTTAAAAGAAGAAAGAGACCTGTGTCGATTTCATAAATCCAGTGCTGAAAATGTGCCGAAAATATTCAGCAGACCGCCCCTGAAATCTTTCTTCACATGTTCACCTGACAGCTGGAGACTATCCATGAATCCATGTTTAAATGTGTAGTTTAACACATTTCAAATGAAAAGAGCGAGGGAGAAGAACACGCAGAAAACATCGTTGGACAGTTTTATTAAGTGCAGAGATCACAGTGGGAGCATGCAAACGGTCTATAGATATGCGTTGTTGCAGGATAGAAACGCCACCATCCGTCTCACTTGCTTGTTGTGATTTCTTCTGAAAATGTCCTGCTGCCATCCCACATCTGGTCGATCTGTCGCCACACAGGAAAATTGACTATGGGTGCTGGCAGGAAAAGATCAAGATCAAGACAGAGAAAAAAATGTTGCTGTTTGGGTTAACATGAAAGCAGAACTGGTATAATGTATAGTGTTCTTACTTAAAACCTTATTACTATGAGTTAACAGATTCGTAATAGTGCGAGAAGCTTTAAATTTCTCACCTAAATTAGTCTTATTCAGCCTTTAGCACATTCTACTGGCATTAATGATAAGGTATCTCTTGCCCCCCGGGGCTGAGTGTGTAAGGTCTTCATACCTTATTAAAAAGTGTAGCTGCTAAATCAACTGGCCATTTTTTTTTGATACAGTGTGTCTTAAAATCAAGCCAAAAAAAACACTGTCTGGAAAGAAATATAGAGAGTGACTGCTATGACCACTTGAGATGTTTAAGCAAGAAAGAGAAACTTTTTTTGCTTTGGTGCCTAGATTTCCACTGACACCTCTCTTTGACCCCTCTATTGTAAAACACTCCCACACAAAAAAATGCAGGAGCAGAATTTTGGGTAAACTCTCTCCTCTGACTTTTGACCTCTGGCCATTCTTGTCGGGGATATAGCTGTCTTGAGTTTATCTCGGCTGTGTCGTCACAGTCCAGTCATCAAACAAGCACAGGCATTCTTGCAAGTGGGAGTCAGGGGAAGGGGACATCCAGGATGACTTAACTGCCTCTCCCACAAACATGGCTTTGTATGCCTGCATGTTTGCTCACACGAAACAGGGCTCGTTCTTTTTGTTTTATTTTGCTTGTTGTCTTGTCAGCAGACTGAGTCATGTCCCTCACTAATGCTGCAGTCAAATCATTGGTCAGACTAAAGACACCCGGAAAGTTTCCTTTGTTTATTATATAGACTTTGAGATTCCTAGAACAGACTAAACTGGCAGACAAGCTGGAAGGATATAATGAAGAACAGATTGATCGCCAGTTAGGCCGTAAAAAAGTTATGAAGAACTACAGACAGACCTTATTGTATGCCATATGTTTCACATTTTAGCCAGATCCCCATGAAGCTATAGGCCATGGATCATCCTAGGCTTCCTGCTGCAAGACTTTGAAAACCCTGTTGACAGCACACACACACACACACACACACACACCTACACACACACACACACACACACACACACACACACACACACACACACACACTAAAATGCCCTTTTACCTTAACCCTTCTAAGAGCCCATCCTGGGAGGAATTCGCCACGACGTCTCCTTAACCGAGAATGTTTGGCCCTAAAAGTGAACTCAAGCTACGTTTCCTTTTTCAACAAATTTTGTTGCAGGATAACAGATTATGCTCCGAATGTTGGCCTGTTCAATCCACAAGTCAAAACAGGTTCACATATACAGATCAATAGCATTGCAGACACAACAGACAGTGGTTGTTTTTTCGCCTCCCTTCTCCATGCTGCTTTGCAAACTGAATATTTTATCACATCTGATCAACATTCCTTTAACGTTTTTCTCACAGCTTTAAATCTGATAAGCTGCAATCAAACTAGATAGAAAGACTAAAGTGGGATCAAGTTACCTCAGTTTCTCTAGTGAAACTTTCCCCTGGCTCAGACTGAAGGTTTGTTAGACCACCTGTGGTGTTAAAGCTGTGGGTGGGACCCGCTCAGATCATTACTTTTGACAGCCACTAATAATGGTACGGGGATTTGCAAAGGATCGCAAGTATCATTAATACTGTAAATCAAACCAACAAAACTCAAAAGAATTCAACCTGAGGCCATGTGTAGAAAAGAAAGAACTGAAAATAGATTTGCAAAGCCATAAGAAATAGTAGTAAGAGTATAACAAAAAAAACTAACAATTAAAGCCGTTTTGAGTTGGATATAAACATTTCTAACGTCGTCATCACCGAGTGGAACAGTAGAATAATACGGCTGAACAAATCTCTATTTGTGTTTGTCTGACAGTTAAAAGTCGGACAAATGGATATCTCAAACTTTACTACCTTCTCTTTTTGATTCTTGTGATTTACGTTAGGCGTACGTTATTGTAACGGAGAAATGATCAAGCTGATACTGGGACTTTGATTTTGTGGGCACCATGTAGAAAACCCCTGTTCAAATGTCACTTCAAACGTGCCACACCTTCCTTCGCATGCTAAGGTCCAATATCATGCGAACCCAGTGAAAGAAAAATGAAACATTTGCTGTTTTAACGACCATCAGGGCGCTTTTGTGACAGATACAGTATTCACTTTCACATAACAATGACTAATGGATATCAGTTACTTTAACCATAAAAGCATTTGAATCTTTTGATGTAGGAGCTGAAAAGGTAGAGCGAGTCTAAGGGTTGGAGAGACTTAACAACAGGACTTGTTTTCATAAACAGCAGAGCCAGAGAGAGAGAGAGAGAGAGAGAGAGAGAGAGAGAGAGAGAGAGATTCAATAAGTAGTGTATATTGTCTCAACTTGTCACTCCTTTTATTTATGTCTTGCACAGATTGAATCTTGCTTTGCAGAATCCCGTTATGAGAAGACAGTGTGTTGTTTAATCAGAGTGTTTCTACAATTCAGTGTCAATACACTCTGTCACGCCATGAGGACATTGTGTTGAGTAATTATAGTCGTTTAAATGCTCAAACGTGTTTATCTTATCCACAATCGGTGCTCCACAGGGTTCTTTTTTTTCTTTGAGGTCACCAACGTACATGTAGGATTACAGTCATGTGCACATAAAAAAGAAAGAAACAATCAGACCATGAAAACGGGACTAAACATAATTATGGATAAAAAAGTGACAATGCAGTTTATAGTTCTCCTCATTGATTTTGTTGTGCACAGGCAAATCTAAATTAAAAGGGCAGTATCAGGAGAGCATTTAGTAATTTATACTATGCGTTTCTTGTTGTTATTAAATGATTTCATCAGAGCTGTGCAGGTGGTTTTTGGTGTGTGAGACGAGGCCAACAGGTGAGGCAATAATCACTCTGAAGTAATTGGCAACATATTGCGCAAAGAAAGAAAACACTGCGTAGTAGCTGGAGGAAAACCACCCAGATCTGAAAGAGAAGGTGTATTTAGAGGCTGAGAAGGTGGGCGAGACACAGGCTGAGTTAAGTGGCACCGTACACAAAAGGATAAAAGGTCATATTTCAACACATGTTGAATGAATACTTGCCCCCGAGTTTAAAATATGGCAATAAAATTCTTTGGAATTAGGATGATGGGTACATACAGTAGGCGAGTAGGGTATCGGGAATGTCTACGCAACAATTTGGGATATGAAGTTCGTGTAGACTTACTCATTCACAGAAAACAGCAGGGTGATTGTATGAAGATGCCAAGAGAAGGTGTTTGGATGTTATGTGAAAAAAATGTGTTTCAGTGTAGAACATTCAAAAGTCTAACTGTAACAAATTGTTACGTGATGTTTTGTGACGAGTAACACAATATCAACATTAAGTTAATAAGATCTTTTGATCTGATGTGAGTTTGTCTGTATTGACATTTTTAATGAAGTAATAGCTAAATGATCAATTAGTTGTGTTGTGATATGGTCTTGTTTAGCCATATATACTTTTAGAGTTAAGATGTTTATTCTTGTTTTATAGGTTTAGTTCCCCTTGTGTCTTATCTTTATGTTTCCCAGTGTTGAATGTCGTTTCTGATCTTGGTTTCCCTTGTGTGTTTTCGAGTTTAATATTTTGTATGTCGTTTTGTAACTTTGCATCCTTGTGTTTCTTTCTGTTCGAGTGTGTTTTTGTAACATTCTTGAGTTCTGTGTCTTCCCTGTTTCCTGATTTAGTTGGTAGACTCCTCAGTGTTTCTTGTTTTTACTCCTGCCTCTGTGTGTGTTTCCCTCCTGTCCTGATTGTTCTGATTGTCCTCACCTGGGTCTTGTTAATCTCACCTGCGTATGATTACTTGTCTATTTAGTCTCAGTTTTTCTCCCATCTGTGTCAGTTCATTGTTGTACGTGAGTCCATGCTAGTTGTCACTTAGTCGTACGTTTTTAGTTCCTTTCCCCCTCTGGATTATCATTTAGTGCTTTATTTCAGTAGTGCATTTGGGCCCAGTTCTCTGTTTCTTACTCGTGACAAGTAGCTGTATACAATAAGCAGTATACTGTGATATGATCACTGTGAACTGTAAAGGCACTTACTAGAGTTTCAGTCACATTATCAGAGTTCAAGTCCAAGTTTTCTTTAGGTTCTTAATTTCACAATGCTAATGATTCTTCGAGCATGCATGAACATATTTGAATCATTGTGTTACATCAGCTTACAACAGCTTCTAACCCTGTGTTGCAACAGCTATGACAAATGAGCAAAGTCGATCTGCAGATGAAGATTTTGTAACACCACTGAAAGCTCTGCAACAAAGTTTTGTGCAAATTTTATTTTCCGGGGGATCAAATTAAATGTTTATCTACAGTGTATAACACATGTCATGTACAGGCATACAAAGCACACATGAGAGGTCAGTTTATATCCAATATAGATGTGTAATAATTTCTGTAAGTTGGTAATGTAAGGACAAAGTCAGCAGGAGTTTTTCCAATTGATAGCCTGCTTAACTCGCATTAATAATATATATTTATTACTTTCATCAAACAAACCTTCCACATCTTCAACACAGTCAGATGTTTGGTGTTACACTTTCCTGTGTGGCCTTATTATGTAGATCTTTTAGTATTGGAGGTAAAAGAACACATAGTCTTACGATGGTTTACTGAACTTCTTTTTGTGTGAACACATAAGGAAATGAGGTGCAAATTATACGGAAAACACTCAGTGCATCATATCAATCAAACATGTATTGCTACATTGAAGTGAAAAAATCCCACTTTGGTGCATTTCAGTTTTTCTAATGAATTGGGAGGGGAAATACATGTAATGTTTTTCTACATGAGGCTTTATCTTCTGACATTTTATGCTTACAAAAAGCATGGTGATCAACCTGTGAAGTTATTTTTATTTTTTGGAAAAAATGGCCCTTTACACCCTTGAGTCACTATGGGGAAAAAAAATAGATTAAACAACATAAACACCTTAAATATGCAGAGAGGTCGCGAGGTCCCTCTCTGTTACATCCAGTGCAAAAGTCTAAGTCAAAGTTCAAGATACGCCACTTTGACATCTAAGTTTATATCAGTATGTAGCCATGAAGTCTCGTTTCTCTCCCTGCTGATCCATCTGTTGTCTGGGAGAGGCGCAGGTCATCCTCACTGAAGCCTCAGTCAGGTTTTTTAAAGTCAGCCCTTAATTTAAACACGAAGGAAGACCCCTGCAGATAAAATAAAGAGTTTGATGAGAAGGAGAGACACAGCAGTATGTTGAGGAGGAAAGCTAAAACTAAAAACTGGGTTTACAAATTAACTCAACGACCAAGAACTGTGCCAAGATAAGGGCAAACCATGCCCGACCACCAAAGATAGGGTGGTAATCACCAGTGACAAACAAAGAGTGTTGGACTGAAGCTGTCTCTTCAGAGATGTGAGTGAGAAATGGCCTTCCTGTTTGAAGAAAGTCAAAACTTACTCAGAGTCCAGAGACAACTTAAGCCATATTTGTGGAAAAGTTCAAAATAAAACGACAGAAAAGAGGTTTTAGTATGTTCACACTTTCAAAAAAGATAAATGATGTATCAGAGGGAAACAAATGAGCAGCAATTTCAGCACTTTAGTTTCAGCCATCATAACATTTCAGTAATTTGTTCATAGAGATTCAAAAAAATGTACATTTCAAAAACTCGAAAAGTTTTACTCCAGAGAAGCGCTTGCATATGTTAATCTTTATTTATTTTAGGCTCAGGTAAGTTTATATAAACTTGTTAATTTGTTTCCAAGGGGAATCCAAAGTGATTTAAGTGCTGCTCATTCAAAAAAGTCTGGCTTCAGTAAAGAGCAGAGTTGCTGTGAGGAGGCAGGAGAGAGGCAGAGACAGAGTGCACTCCTTAAACTAACACTAACTCTAAAGCACAACCAAGGAGTCAGTGTCTTTTACTTACACAGATACCACTGGACTCACTCACTGCAGAGTTTACTTCTTCTTCCCGCCTAATGACATACTTTCAGTTTGTTTCTTCTGTGCCTCATTGAACAAAAGACACACCTTTATGTTAGCAAGTGGTTTGATGCAAGTGTAACCCCACCCAGCTAAAAACAAGGTGTATCACTGACTGTTTTTTTTTTTTTTTTTGCACGGCCCAGTTGAATAGCTTTAATTGAACTTCATAGGCTGATTGTATTTGTGGCTTACATAATTCCTCCTTACAGCAGTAAACCTGCTTTATTGCCATTTTTAAACCAAATTTCACTGATGTCCCCACAGGGATGTTGGGACAAATATACCCTGAGCTCATATCATTTTACTGCATGATAGAAGCCTGAAGAAATAAACAATAATAGTTTGATAGCTCCCTACAACCCCAAAGAAAGAATCTTGTCACAATGTTATGATCATATACTTTATATAGATTTAATTATTCATCAATAACTTAATCGTCATATGGGACTGATGTGTAAAAGATAATGGTCCATTAACTAGCAACATGAAGTGACAATGGATGTAAGGATCTGTATTAGCCCCTTACTGTTTAATTTATACATGAATAATCTTCCACTAAAGTTAGATAAGACCTTTTTTAAAGATTTTTATTCGAAAAGAGAATTTGTTCAGATAAAATGAAATGCTAGCTGCAACATGTCGCAGCGAGCTGTAGCTAGTATTGTGACTTGTAGTTCTCCTTGTCTCTTTACTTAAAAATAATATGGGTAACGAACAAACACTGGTATCAAAAACAATTTTACAACCATGTTTTATTGTATTTCATTGTTTCTCAGCTGCAACGGATGTGTGTTTAAATGACCGAGTGACTAGCTAAGCTACTTACCAAACAAGCACACGTATCACTGCTTAATATATTTTGCTGAGTGTCAGGGGATTATAGATAGATAGATAGATAGATAGATAGATAGATAGATAGATAGATAGATAGATAGATAGATAGATAGATAGATTGATAGATTGATAGATTAATAGAATGAATCGGTTCTACCTCTGTCATGGCGTCATCGATCTGTTTCAGCTCTTCGTAGTGGTCACGTGAGTCTCTCAAAGGTTGAACCATGATCTCCTCTATCTGAGGGAAAAGCTGTTGAACAACACAATGAATGCATTAGACCCTAGACCTACTTTTAAAAAAAAATCAGTTTATTGAGGAACAAGTGTACACACATCTTACCTTCATGACTGTCTCAAACATTGGGATGAGGACAAACTTAATGAATCCAATCTGAGCTGTTGGTTTGGTGACTTTATCTCTGTCCATGAAGGGAGCCACAGGGAGACCTTCTGACTTCTCCCTGTCACTCTGGGAGGCACACAAGTCAAATATTCGTATATTATACAGCAACATGTAACAAAATCAGCTGTATCTTTCTCACAATGTACTCTGTCCTTCATCGACTAGATTGTTTGGGGGTTATTTTTCTTTATTCGTCACCTGCATGAAGTACTCCTCCAGTAGGCAGTCCACCCAAGGCTCTGCGACCTCAGTTGGCCTCACTTCGTTGGAAATATCGCAGCACTTGATCAAAACCATCTTCAGCTGTAGTCATACAAATACACACACACTTGTAAAAACAAACATGCAGTACTCCAAATAAAACCAGGATAAGAAGCCTTATTTTCATTAAAGTGGATAACCTTTTTTTCAGGACATCTACTCTATTTGACTATCTTCTTGTCCAATTACATTAATACAGTCTGTTTGGAAAAGTCGACAGATAAAAGGCTGCTTGTGTTGAGGACACATCTTGAATGTGCATGGCAGTGAACAGCTGATCTTGTCAAGCGTAATGCATACGTACACATGTCACATGCTCTTCATTGGTGAAGTCAAAGTTGTCCACTTTGTGCTTGAAGGAGTCTAGTATCTCCCCATGTCTGGCCATGTCTGTGGCCAGAATGAGGGTGATAATCGCCTGGAAATATGTATCAAAAACGTTTTTTTTTTAAACGTTTTTCTTAATTAAAGCGTCTTCAAAGTTATGTAAATATGTGAGCCTTTCCTCTCACCTGTCGGATCTGTTTGAACGCCTCTGGATCCACATTTGCAAAGATGTTGCACTCCGGCAGAGAGAGAATCTGGAAGGCCACAGCACAGTGGTGGTTCTCCAGGGGAGATATGTCGTTGTAACGCACCGCTAGCTCTGTGCGGGCATTGATTTGGTAACTGATGGATGGATGATACAGGTGAATGCATGGATGGACAGTTCATTCATAAAAAAAGCTTACCTGACAAACCTCGCCTGCCTGAAACCTTTGACAAAAACATGGTGATAACCTGAATGTTTTCATACCTACACTCTCTTCATGCTGAACTAGTTTCACAATTCATTGACATCAGTGTTGTGCAGAAGCTGTCAAAACAAACTGGGGTCAACGGGCATCTGCATTACCCTTTCTTTCAACACTTCTGCAGAGAGGACAGTGAGTCTTACGTGTTATTGTAGCCAGGGTGGTCCAAGTCATGACACACAGCAGCTGTCATTAGGATGCCCATATCTGTGAGAGTCAGCTTTTCCTGGAAACACATTGTAAATGATAAATGTAAATTACTGTAATACAAACCAAACCAAATATTAATAGTGTGACAAATGTATTCTTTGATTCTACAGAAGTTTGCCTCGTGTCATTTTGTGGGTGGGTTTCTGACTTGGTTTCTGGTTTTTCTACAGTGAACATAGAGAATAATTCTCTCGAGTAATAAACGGGATCATAAAGCTTGCACTGTACCTGTAGGTTGCAGAGGTGGATCATCCCATACATCATCTGACTAACGCAGAAACAGTGACGGAAGTTGTGAAAAGGGTTGATACGGTAGTTTTCCTGAATTGCCAACTAAAGAGAGAAGAATTTTAGTTGACTGAGTGACTCAAAATGTTTGACGTGAAGTAGATGCAGCCTTGTATGCTTTACCAGCCAGCGTTTGAGTGTAATGGGGTTCATGTTGAATTCCTTCACCAGTCCCAAGTCATGGTACATATACTCCAAACAACTCAGCATCTGCAGCCGCAAAAGAAAAGACAAGGACTGTAGACTCTCTTGGGTTAACATGGAATGGAAACAGCTGATAGATTTATTTAAAGGCAATATCAGCAAACCTCGTTATGTTCCCAGTGCCAGACATCAAATGTTGGCTTCTTGAGCGCCTCAACAGTCTCCTGAGACAGTGTGTACTGTAATTCCAAAAAAGAAGGTCATCAGAGCTTCAAAAGACTCTGTACAGATGAATGAAGTTAACTTTATCTGATAGTAATGAAGATATTAGTCCTAGTGGACATACCTTTGGGTAATTTGGGACATCTCGTCGAGGAGTGACCTTCTTTCCATCGTCTGAGAAGTTGTATTTGCATGGACAGTTTACTCTGAATTTTAAGGAGAAGAACATTCTATTAACACAATTTGTTTTCCTGTACCATTTTTATTATAGCTTTTTTTTTTTTATTTCACCTGCCACCACCTCTTGAAGTCATCTCATCTCGAAGCTTCTTCAGTTCATTTTTACACCTCTCGATCTCCACCACCTTCAAACCCTCCACTGTTAGAAGACAACAGGAAAGCTAAGTTTGTTGAGTCTGAAGACAGGGTTAGGGTTCCCCAACTTTCACTACAGATGAAAATATAATTTGTGACACCTGTTTGATTATTTATTTTTAGACTTACATTTAGCTGGAATTCCTTTTACAAAATTGATCATGCTCTGCTAGCAGTGAAAATGGTTTGCAATACCAAAGGTTCTTGATTATAATAAGCCACCATGTTACAACTTCAGGCCACCCCAAGGTGTCCCACTCATCATTTTAGGAATCGCTGGTCTACATAATCTATTTCCATTAGCTGAAATCCATATTTTATTGGATGTTAATCATTTTAAAATTGAACAGGAAAATTAACCACTCACGTTCGACTCTCTTCTCCAGCATAGCTAGCCTGTTGGTGACTTCAGTCTTCAATTCGTTGATGCGAAAAGCTCTGTAACCAGAAAGTGGAAGAATGAAAGAATTGTGGAGGTGAATCCCAAAGATTTTGCATGGGCCATTGACCGTTTAAGGACAAAATCCAACTGTAATGGGGTCGAAAAAATGGTGAAAGATCTTATTGTATGATTTAACGAGCCTATGTGGGTTGCAGCATGCATTATCATTGAGAGTCACTGCTGCCAGGTATGTGCGTGTGAGGTAAGTGTGAGAGTAGAGGGACGGGCAGGGTTACCTGCTGAACTGATCTGCCACCTGGGAGAGCACATTCTGAAACATGTCCTCCTTATCTGCAGAGATAAATAAATCCTGGTTATCATCAGCAATAACACTGAAAATGTGTTGTTGTACAGGATCGGTATATATTAGTGGACCATCGAAAAATAAAACAGTTGCTCTCAATTTACCTCCAAGATTACCAGTAGACAGAGGGACAACTTTGTACAAAGAGCTGTGAGAGCAGAGGAGAAAATATTACGGTACTTATTCCGACATTAGCTAAACACTTTCTGTACATTTCCACAACAACAATTTACATTTGACAGAACATTTGTACCTCAAACATTACATTTCACTATGTTCATTATCATGAATAAAACAGTAGCATGAGGGGAAGTTTTGAAAAAGCTAAGATAAGAGAAATCATACGACACGATAATCACTATAAAATCAAACATCATCATTTGTTACTTTGGGGAGTTGGTGGGCATTGTGGGATCAATGGAGACCAAGGCCCCTTCTGGGTCCACCATCATGATGGCAGTGTTCCTGAATGAGAGTAAAAGAACACAATCTTATGAAAATGAAGTACATTCTATCGATTTCTCAAAGGTAATAGACGGTCTAATGTGGCATTTAAGTTCATCATAAATTTAGCATGCATTTATACTATGATAGCAGTTCTTAATAATACAAATGGTAATAGTAAAACCTTTCATGCAATTGGCTATATACATTCATTTATTATTGTGGCTTATACATTAAATTTTATAGGTGCATTTAGTTATATTCTAGATAAGTGTGCCAACATTGCATTCAAGGTAATAAGACTGAAGAGCAGCTGAATTCTCTCATCACTGATGCTCTTCTGCATTAGCACGGTTAATGACATGCAAGTGTGAATGCCCAAAAGTGGTTGCTTTGCAGAATCTTTCCATGACCATAGATAGGGACTGATGTAATCTCCATTATGAATACATCTTGACCAATTACAAAGAAGTGACGGAAAAAACAACCAACCTGGGTATGTTGGAGGAGGAACACAGAAGCTCCTTGATGTCACATGGGCTGCAGTGCCGACTGAACACCACCTGTGGAATGAAAATGGTTCTTCATCGGTTTCTAAATTTAAACGCACAACAAGTCTCAAGCTCACTTTATTTCACGTTTGAAATAACTGCAGATGCTGAAGATTTTCTTTGAATTATTCAAATTCACTGATCAGAGACAGTTTTTGAGTTGAAACAAACCTTGACCCATAAATTGATTACAGCGCTCTCTGTTTCCATGTTTTTTTGCAGAGGCACACCTGCACACAAACAGCTGCTGTGCTTTTGATATAAGGCCTCTGTGCTCTGTCAGGGTGGAAAGGATATCAGATTGCATGTCTCTTGTAGACAAATGTCTCTTGTAGACAAATGTGTCACATGGGAATGTAAAGTCTGTTCCTTCTTATGGTTGAATGGCAAATTAACTTGGACTTATATAGTGCTTTATACTTACAGTCTTCTGACCACCTAACTCTTTTTACACTACTTAACATTAACTCATTTACACCGGTGTATATGTTTGTAGTGTGCTATACATAGAGCCTGAGATGACAAGTGCTCAGCTATTACTATTTGAAATGCATTTTCACGCTGCTGGCTATGCAATGGGAGCAATTTGCGGTTCATTATATTGCCCAAGGATACTTTGACATGTGATTTCAGGTGCAGGGGATTGAATCCCCAACCTTTCAGTTGAGAGATGAGCTTCTCCACAGAGGAACCTCTCTCTTGACCAGTAATGTCAGAGAGAGCAATGAGAGGAAGAGAAAGGACAGCTGGAGTGTGAGCGAAATTATCCATGCCTGTTATGCAATCATCCCAGTTTATATGTATATCTCAAGGGAGTATCAAATCTATCCATGGAGTCTGTGCTCGCCCAGATATGCTGGTCACAAACTGTGATCTTTCATCTCAAGCTGAGCAGGTGTAGCAGACAAACATTCAGCCTCAGGCCGTGGGCTCGGGGCTCTTGAATAGACATGTGTCATCTCCAGCTTTGTACTTGAACCACTCTACATCACCAGATCAGCAAGTGCTCCATTTCTCTGAACGTCAGTATGTTAGGAACGCTGAAACATGAGACTCAAGCTTTAAACCATTTGTGACAACTGTTAAAACGTTCTCAAAGCTGTTCCTCTACTCTCGTTACGATTGAAAGCTCCCATAAGTATATGTTTTTCTGTTCAGGTTTCTTTTCTGCATCATCACTGATTTACGTCTTCACTTCTGGTGACTAATGTGTAAATGTAGAAATAGATCTTGATTTATAATTTCACACATATACTCCAGAGTTTTAACACAGAAGTTAAAGTTGTTGACAACAGGTGTTTGATTCTGTCAGTAACACAGGAAACACAACCTGCTCTGCATCAGCTTCTAATTGAATATGAAGGTGCGGTTTGTCCTCTGGGAAAACCTGCCATGTGAGTTAAGAGAGGGTATTACAAATTGGACTAATTATTTGCTTTGGTTAAAACTGTATAGACATGTTTTTACAATGAAAACAATAAATACTTTTTTTTTTTGTCAAACTGGAGAATGCAAATGTCATTGGATTGTGGTATTAACATGTTTCAATTAATTGTATTTGATTGCAAATGTAACATTTCAAAGGTTTATTTTCATTATATTACTGTGTAAAAAGTTCTATTTGTATGGTATAAAGATGTAATTAAAATAATTTGCACCCTTTTTTAAGTTATCTATAACATTTTAATTAAATCTGTCCATTCTACACAGCTGGCACATAAAAATATCATTCTGTCAAAATGCTTCACTGACAACAGGAGGGTACATCATTTTACAAGATTTTAAAATAATGTGTTTTGGGGTTTTTTTAAGTACTAAAAATCTCTTTAAATAAACTCCTCCACTCGAACTGGAACTGGACCCACCTTTTGCATTTTCCCATCCACGTCCAGGTAAATGGTTTTTGGGGCATAGGAGGAGGAGCTGGAGCCCATCTTGACCTCCCTCTCCTCTCTGATGCACCTGCAGAGATTCTTGCTTATGACCTCAATCAGCAAACCTGCAAAGCCAGTAACCAGGGTGCCACTAAAAAGATGAATGAGGTGAAAATATAACGTTTGTTTCTCATTTACAAAGACAGTGCACAAATGTTGGAAAAAAGACAAAAAACAAAACACTAAATCATGTCCTTAAGAGAGATAAAGAAAAAAAGAAACAATGATTTGCAATTGAACAAAAGTCAATTAAAGTTTATACTTTTGGAAAGTTTGTTGTAGAAAGGAAATAAAAACACAAAATTGTAGAATAATATATATACAGAAACAAATGTGTTAAACTCACAGAGTCAGCGATGCAGCTTCCTCCTCTGGAAACTGAAGGATAAATCCCAGGTGCTGAGGATGCAGCTGACTCACATGTTCAGATACAAACACACAAGAGAAAGAGCTACAGCGCGCAAGAGAGAGAGAGAGAGAGAGAGAGGGGATGTGTGTGATGGTGTAAGTGAGGACGGGTATGTATGAGGGAGCTGAGGGGGCATGGAGTAATATGAATACAACAGACACGCTGAATGGTTTCCAAGAGACGGTTACTGTGGAGGGTGAAAAAAAGAAACCTAATGTCTTAAGTGGTGCAGAGCTCTTACCTGCACTGTTGCTTGTCTATATCGTCAAATTTAATGGGGATCAAAGGAGAAAAAACCTTCAGCTTGACCAAATATTGGAGCAACAGTGTGTACTATAGCGTTATCAGATTGAAACCTGGCTTTAAAATTGTATTATACCAGGGTTCTGTTACAAAAAAAATTAAATGATAACATGCCTTAAAGGTCAGCAGTACATAAACAAAGTGCTGATTAGAGCACTCAACGATACGTGGAAAATTATATCTTATCAGGGGGGCCTCCACTTCTGTCCAAGATGGTCCCTAATTTCAAATGCGTCAAACAGTTATTTCTGTCAACCACTTAGATGCATGAGTGCTGTTTTCGTAAATACATTTGCTTTGTTTGTATATCATATTGATTTGTAGTACATCTGTTTCTTTTTCAGGATCGTGTTTGTGTGTGTTTGTGTATGCGTGTGTGTGTGTGTGTGTGTGTGTTATAATCCCCAGTCCACTCATCCCCTCTATGGTTGAGAGCAGGTCCGGCAGATGGTTTTGTCAGATGAGTTCAGCTGAGCACTTTCAAAGTGTATTTTATTTTTAGCAACAATTTACAATTGATTCAGTTCACAATTAAAGAGATATAGATCAAAAACACATTATAATCACATATTATAGGCTTATTCTTGTTAAGTAAATATGATTTTCATTGTCCAAAATGATCTTTTGGGACTTTACAGTTTGTAAAACAACATGTATGGCCTTCCTGGCATATCTATCACTTTTTTTCCCTACACCACTGACTTAGAGCCACTGCTTTACTAGCCACCTGTAATGGATCACTACAAGTCCATACAAGACACACTGGAGTAGGCTAAATAAAAGCTTTCTAACAATACAGACACCTTCCTCTACTGGGCATACAACCTCAAAAGGTTGGTGTGAACAGGGACATTAGTGAGCATGCTTGGCTGGAGACAGGAACTAATTAATTAGAGCTGGAGAGCATAAAACATCAGCTCTATTCAACTCATAGGACACCTACTCCCTACACACAGACTCTACGCAAACAGATAAGATCTTACTCCCAAGGGTTTAATAAGCGCCACGGCTTCCAGGCTCCTCTGCTACACTGGAGAAGAACTGTAACACGACGGACAGACTGTATGACTGAAAGAAAGCACAAGATCAAAATAGATGAAAAGCCATTTCAAAGCCCAGCAAGTATGGCTTGCTATTATTATCGGAGGACATTTAATTTTTCCATTAACTGTAAACCACAAGTGATTATGCACATATTTGTGAGCTTGCATGTCCCTGTCCATGAGGCTCTATGTTCATTCATGAGCCTGTGTGCCGACGAATAAATTTTGTTTCAAATAGAACAAAGAGAGCAAAGCTCAGATCAAAACAGATCTAATATGCTCATTGAAAAGACTCATCACACCTTTAGTAACGGAAGATAGAGATTTCAGGATAAAAGCAAATGAACAAAATCCTGCAGATTTTCATTACAAAAGCTTTCCAGCTGGACCTCTAAAGGGAACACATTATCCTAATAATAATGAAGGGACAGGCCATGGTGTGCGCCTTAGTATAGTCTTTCACAGGATTGCACCACACTTCTAGAGCAACATCTTTTACATTTTTTATTTTAGGCACCCTGGCAGCCACATACAGGTTACTGAAAATTGTTCGTCCACAATCAAGACGAGATGAGATGGAAAATCAATTGAAAGCTACATCATTGCATGGCCTACTGATTGTCAGAATGAACTGTAATACCTGTCCAAATGGCTCCTCAATGACCTTTGCATGTCATTTACAATGTACTTTTTCATTAGTCTACAGTAACTCATTGATGCCATCTTTAGGTAAGCAAAATTAAAAAGGCAGTGCTCACATCTCACATAACATGAGATTATACCTTCAAAAAGTCTCTAGTCAGGTAGTTCCCTTTCAAATGTTTGAAAAAGGTTTGAGAATTAAAAAAGAAATGTATGGGCGCCACCTAGTGGACTAGAATGGAGTTACATTGTGCTCATGATGGCTGCAAACATTCAGTTCCCCCTAAAAAGAATCTTAATTACATGTTTGTATAATACTGATAAAAACAAAGGTAGGAGCTAAACCAATGTGATTTTTTTCTCATGGTTTTGATTCAAAATGTTTAAAAATGTATGACAGCGACAAACAATTTTCAACAATTTTTATTACCTTACGTTTTACAATAACCTAATATTGAGGATGGATGAAGGATGAAGAAAAATGACTAAAAATAAAAAAGGAAAAAAAAAAAACAGACCCTAAACTTTTTACTTACATATATACAGGTTCTTATCAAAAGTTCTCGGTAACATTTATGATTTATGAAATGGCAAAATATATACCAGAATTGGACAACATACTTTCTTTGCATCACATTCATTCTATACTGAACTCTGTTTAAAAGAATATCACATGTTACACGTAAGGATATCGACAGACGTCAAAGGAATTGTGCATAGCTGTAGAGAAATAGATGATAAATAATGACATTTAAAGATAAAGAGTTAGCTAAAAGTGAACTCATCTTTAATCCTAGTGCATTAAATCCAATATTTCAGTGGCAGGATGCAATACCAATATTCTATACATGTGCTTTACATTTTACAGAATACAAAACTTACATCCAAGCAGTTGTCACTGCTGTAATGGACAGTGAGTCTGATCACTTGGGTCGGGGCACTCTGCCTCTACAGGAAGCTGGCTTGTTGGGATGCCTACAGGAGGACGGACTTTTCTTATCGGGCTGAAACTGCGTGGAGATGAACAAGGGGATTGGGCAGGTGAGCGCACAGGGCGCAGAGGAGGACCTGGAAGTGGCTGTGGGAGGGGCTGTGCCAGTGGAGAAGGGCTGCGGGGATATCTACGTGGGGCAGACCAGACAGGCCGGTCAGTTCTGTTGGAGGATGGGGGAAAGACTGGTGCGTAAGTCGCGGGGATACTCATTTCTGATTGGATGACATTGCTTGAACATTCTTCCAAATGCTCCAAAGCCTCCTGAAACAAGAACGCAGATACATATTATACAATTAATTATGTCTAATTTTAAAGAGGCAATAATTTGGACCAAACCATCAATAAACCATCAGGTGGGAATCTTATACAAAGCATACAAACTGTGTTGAGGATGATAAATTGTGTGTTGATGATCTGCTGATATGTCTCTCAGATCAATTTTGCAACTTCTTCATTTTTCTACTTTTGTAGTTACATCTCTCAACAACTAATAATGAAAAACCCATTATTTTAAAGCTCTAGTTTCTTTCAAAACTCTGAAGAAACTTTATATCGCTGAGTGTAGGTGATTTGAAAATGTTTTTTCAATAAAGATGCTAAGTAAAAAAGCAAAATAAAAAGGCGACACTTACATCTTCATTGAGTACATAAAGAGGCATTGGGCTTCTTCTGCCGAGTGTAGACGGTTTAGGAACAACATCAACTGAAAAGACGTGTTATTATTATTTGAAACTATTGAGCAGTTCACTTTTTGATTTGGTTAGTTATCGAATATTGTTTTGTCGCATGTTAAAAAGTTTTAATTGCAGTAGGTGCTGTACACATGTAAAGATATCAACTGTACCGTTACCATCATGGCCATTTTCACTCTGCTCCACATACACAGGAGCTCTTTGGGGGACAGGTCGATGCTTCTTTCTACGATTGAAAAAAACAACAACAAAAAAACAGCTTAAAACATGTCTGAACCATACTGCTCAATGGCTCATAAAAGCATCTCAATAATGCTTTTTTATCTTTTCTTTTTTTTTTTTCTTTTTTTACTTTTCTCACCCAATAATCAGAGAATGGTGGCACTGTTGAGCTACTTGAGACTCTAGTCACATCCTAAAGTGCAATATAAATGAGAGAGAGAGGGTGGGGGGTGGGGGGGGGAGAAAGGAGCAGAAAAAAGGGGCAGAGAGAGATGAGGAAAAAGGGGAACTACAAAAAAAAAAAAAAAAAATCTGGTCTCACTTGGATGGTTTCCAACAGGCACACACAGTCACCAGGGTGATTAGGAGGAATATGCCGCCAGTGGACAGGATGATGTATAGAGAGCTCCGTCCTGAACCAGAATAATACAGAGAGGTGGATAAAAACACATAGAAAGAAAGAAAGAAAGAAAGAAGGAAAGAAAGACGAAAAGAAAGAAGAATTGTCGTCAATAACAGCGAGGCTTTGCAATTTTTCTCTTACTGAACCACTGACTTGCACCTTTTCCTTTTATATACTAGCATTAAAGCCTGACCTGCTTTATGCATATATTTATATTGTTTTAATGCAAACAAAAGATGAAAATCCATCTTTAAGAATTAAATGAGCTCTTTTGTGTCATCCTTTTTTCTTTTAGTCAAGAAGCTTTTAATGAAAGATTGTTAACAGACATGGAGCATGTCAAAGACAGGATGGGGTTTTTTTCTGCATGTTGCCTGCCAAGTCTTTTGAGCATGCTTGCATGAATAAAGTGCTGTGAAGTGGCACATTAGGAAAGGTCCCTTTGGGACTTTGTGCAAAGCTGCTATGCATGCAGAGGCAGCAGAGAGCAGTTGGAAGGCCCTGTAGCTGTCTCGTCATGCAGCACATCACAGTACAGCAATAATGAAGTGAGGATTATTGAGGTCCACTGAGGCAAAGCATACTCTCCACCTGACTTCTTGTTCTGCTCCCTTCTCATAAAGAACTGTCCATTCATTGGATCAGACGGCCTCTCCCTCTCTGTCAGCCTGATATGTGGCGCTCTAGTGGCAGCCACTGAGGGCCAGCTTTGCTGCACTCAGCCTGGATTTGCACTTGTTGTGAACAACATTGTTAGAGAGGCAGGAATGTTTGTGTACGGGTCTGCATGAGACGATAATTGCTTCTGCTAGCTGCTGAGAATGGATGGCTGTTGAACAATAGCTGAAATATGCAGTTTTATAATGAGATTCTCAGGGATAGTTTATCAATGTCAGTTTTGGTTGGTGTTTATTAGATGTACGGAACAAAACTGTTAATTTGCCAAAATTCTAATTCTAATTTACAGTAAATGAACTTCACCTGAATTGAGAGAATAATTTTTTTCTCTTAGATGTAAAGCTGACTGTCTCTCAGTTTCATTGGTTTTTGGAGTAGAAAAAAAAAAGTGTGCAGAATTGTACTTAATTTATCTGATCACTAAAGTTACTTTGAATATGAAATCTTGTAACAAAATGTGTTTTCTTTGGTAAATGCTTTACAGTTTTACGATATGGACTGGACTTTAAATTATTTTGAAGATATTGTAAACACGATTATCGTTAGCACGGAATTAAAGGATCTGAAGACTTTTTTTTCACCTCGTTGTGACTATGAACTTGATGGTAACTTTATTTTATTTGTTATACGCTCTCTCTCCCTCTCTCTCTCCTGGGTGCTCCTCGGGTGTTGCTCCTCGGCCTTATTGTGTCCAGCCACACCTGTGGCTGATAACCAATCTGAAGCTGCACTATTAAGAGCTGGAGAGAGGAGGTAGCATTTTGAATGAGGCATTTTTGCCTTGTTAGTTTTGACTTTAGTTTAAGATAGATTAGCTTCTGTTTTGTTTTGTGCTTTATAGAACAGGCTTGTTATGTGTTGAACATGTTGATTCAGCTTGTGAATAAATCCTTTGCTTATATTGAGTTCATATTTATTTTCTCTGGGTTTTAATTCATTGTTATTCCCATCATCCCCTTGCCATTTCGGGGAATGTTACGTGTGTGTGTGTATATACAGTATATAGATAGATAGATCTTCATCCTTAATGTAAACATGTATAACTTGACATCCTACCGGTGTAACATGCCACCTACTGTAGACAGTGAGCTTGACAGGTATGCTCTTCATGCTGCTTATGGGGTTCTCCACGAGGCAGGCATAGACGTCGTCATCTGACATCAGGACACGAGCGATGGTCAGCACCTTTTGATTGTGTGAGAGCAGCAGGCGTGTGTCATTGCTCAGCACCTTGCCTCCTTTCAACCAACTGTAGATGGGCTTTGTGCCATTATCGTGGGAACAGTGGAGGTTAAAGTATTCGTTGTATTCCAGGACAGACGAGGCCATCATCTGAATGTACGGCTTGGATACAGGAACTGAGGAGCATAAAGCAGAGGGCTTCAGATTACTGACAAAAGATACAGTATGAGAGAGTTGTTGACCTTCAGTTATAAAAGCAAAAACAAATCAAAGGATCCCAGCGAGTGTCTTTAAAGAAACCCTACAAACACTCTGAATCACTCTTTATGATATTACAATTACACTCTCTAGGGTGAGATAATGCTCTTTCAACTTTCATTGATTTTCTTTTAGCGCATAACTCCTCTTCAGAGTCGTGCTCAGACTGCTCAGATGTGTCGAAGAATGAGAGAATCCAGCTTTGGTGTGAGGAAACTTTGGTTTCGATCCAGACAACCCCTCCTGAGAAAACATTACCTCCTGTCTGTTTCCTATGGGAAGTTTACTTATGAAAACTGTCTCCCTGATCACTATATCACCATGACACCTTTTGGTAGAAATAATAGTTTTTGGCCGGGTGCCCAAATTGCCTTGCCTGACCTGTTGACGGTGCTTGTGTGCATTAAAATTACTACTAATACTACAAACTATTTTAGCTTTTGCAGGTCACATGGACGCATCAAAATAATTCCTTCTTTTTTTTTTATTAGCAGCAAAACATTTTACAAAGAGGCTCTAAAGGAAAGGATCCATTAGATGGCCGGGGATGGCTATTGCCCACCTTGAAACCTGAGTGGCCACCGCAGATGCTACCCCAAAATCTTAAACTATTAGAGCCTTCACACTGGCATAAAACCTCTAAAAAAAATCCTGATATTTTGTATGTGTGAATGCAAACAGCCGGATTTTAAATTCAGACTTTTATCGGATTTTCGCTTCACATTTTTTCCTCACAAGGTCTGAGTGAGCTGATGTGAGGTGGCAGCTGGATATTAATTCT
Source organism: Symphodus melops (assembly GCF_947650265.1). Lineage (NCBI taxonomy): Eukaryota > Metazoa > Chordata > Actinopteri > Labriformes > Labridae > Symphodus > Symphodus melops. Next base: position 10,525,207 of record NC_136700.1, read on the forward strand.
GTGTTGTTCAGTTAAGACTGCGACACCCACCCCGTCCTTCGACAGGGATAGTCTCCCACTTTTTTCTACAGAAACTTTGGGAAAATAGGTGCTTTAAAAATTAGATTTAAAAGATTCATATGTTTCTCCTTTGTTTTGTTACGTTTTAAAGTAAAAACATATTAAAAGAACAGTAGAGATAGGAACAAGAAATTAATATCCTATCCATTAATATCCTATTCATGTGTGTTTGCATAAAAACTGCCACCCCTGCGTAAGCCAGTGCACTGGGCCACCCCTGTCAAAAAAGTCTGGCTCCTCCATCATGCGTAGATAAACGCGTACCATCAACAGTCAGCTCGACGTAGTGCTCTCCGGTGAAAGTGTCATCTGTGATGGAAATCTCCACCTCGTATGCCCCTTCGTCCGACAGCTGCAGGTTATGAAGCAGCAGTGAGCCATTCTCAAACACCAGGATGCGGTTACGGTACTCTGGTCTCAGGTTCCCTATGATGTCAGTTCCTATGGACTGCACAACCGTGATCGGCTTCTCCTTGTCCCTCCTTATCTGCCACTTGATCACAGGTTTGTCGGAGCTGCTGCTGGAATAGCTGACTGACAAGAGGGCCTCTCTGCCCACCGTGCCCCTCACCAGCTGGGTTTGGGTGGTCACGTTCACTCCTGACACCTCACCTGGAGAGAAGGGGCAAGGAAACAGTGAACTAGTGCTTAAAATGAGACGTGAAAATAAAGGCAAACAAGGATTGCCAGAGTAAACAATGACAAGACCCTCAGCAGCCTATGATGCTCTGCCAATGAGCACAGATCAGAGAAATCCACTATTCACACACACACAGTAACAATAGAGGGCTTATGCAAAGACACACTAATTACTGCTACACTAATTACTACTATCACTACAAGAAGAAGCAAATGAAAACTCAGAACAGAGAGTGGGCATGGATACAAAGATGCTCTGCGGCATGTTATGCAGGTACAACATGCTAACAATATAACAGTAATCTAATGAACTAAATATTCCAATCCCATTTAGGAGACTTCTGCAGATTGTTGTTTGTTTCCGGCTTCAGATAAAGTAAGCCCCCGATGTGATTTTGGTATGGAGTTTCAAACATTTGTGTCGTAAATATTTAACTTGTGTTATGTCATATGGGACCTTCTTTTTGAATCCTTTTTTCCAAGATGTTGTTTTAGTGTCGGTAAGAAAAAACGGTGTATTTCTTCCTCAAAAACAGGCCCTTTATGTTACACACATAATAAAAACTCATATGAACACATGCTGCTTTACCATGGCCCATGTCTAATTCTGTCTTGATCACTAATCTGTTCCTGAGAAACTCTCGCCAGAAATTCTTCGTAACCCCGTGCGGTGAACACGTAAGAGACTAATTTTGATTTGTGTTCCCCAATTATCCTGCGCCTCCCTGTGGGATAAGGTATGACAATGAGGGGCCACATTTTATCCTTTATGAAAGAGCCCTGTCTGGGAGACCAAACACGGCAAAGCTATTTAGTTCACAGTGGAGGTTCCTATAACTCAGCTGTAGCTGGACACATGGAGGTTCAAACATTGGCTGTGTGCCTCAGTGGGGCATCCTACTGTTAGGCCTCAGTGACGGAAAGATCAACCTAGAAGAGAGGGAGGAGAGGGAGAGCCAGCACTGTTCACCATTCTCTGCAGTGAGGCAGTTAGCAGGGCATCGCCTCATTACCGTGGTAACCATTTGGTCCGCCTGACGGGGGTTGCCAAGGCGATAAGACAAAGGGCAGGATTGTTGGAACTAGTTTCCTCCCTCGAAAAGAGTGAGAGAGCGTTAGAGAAAGAGAAAGTCTTTGTCACTGGTGAAGTTGGAGATTGACACAGGACCCAGTGACTCTACCAAAACTGGGCCCATGATACTCTTTGGTAATAACACATGTTTAACCACGAAACACAACTTTGTAAAGTTTTGACCATTTTTCATCCAAAGCTGCCCTGATTAAAGAGAAAAAGAGAAAAACTTGTTCTCCACATGCACTTCTTACACAACTATAATAGTCACTCCAGGTACCTTTAAGCTTGCAATGGGGGCCCATTACAGAGAGCCACCCATGAAAGAATCCATTGTGTGTCAGCCCATGGATGACACGGACAAGAAACAACATCTGTGACTAACTTAACACTGCTTAACTTTGCGGCATAAAAGGATTGCTCAAAGTTTTTAAAGTTTGAAGTTAGAGAGATAAAAAGGGCGTTAATTGGAATTATAATTGCCAATAACGGGCCCAGTCAAGTTTTTCTTTGCTTTACAGAATTTCACAATGAAAGAAGAGTCCACATGTCTGACCATCTGAACAAAATGACAGAGTCTCAGCGAGATCCTGGACTTACCTGTGAACAGAAGAAGTAGGAGGAGGCCAAAGAGCGTCAGTAGAGGAGGAATGTCAGTAAAACTGCTGCATTTAGAGGAGGTCTTCCTCTCCGCCTTCATCTTGTGTCCTGGGCAGAGTCTTTCTCACTCTTAGTGAGCATGGTTTATCCACTCTGGGCACGTTTCTGCCTGTAACACTCTCTCCACCGCCTGCCTGCCTGCAACACTGGCCTCTGCCTGGTCACACTGAGCCCCACTCTCCTCACAGCACCCCAGTCACTGCCAACAACGGCCAACTGTGTGTGTGCATGTGTGTGTGTGTGTGTGTGTGTGTGTGTGTGTGTGTGTGTGTGTGTGTGTGTGTGTGTGTGTGTGTGTGTGTGTGTGTGAGACAGAGACATAGTGTAGATGAGCTTCTCTCTTCCACTCCACATGGACGTTTCAATAAACAGCCCATAGAAAATAACGTTTGTTCTTTAAGCAGATCATTTATCTTTAAGGTTAAGGGAGACAAGGTTTAAAAAAAAGTCATTACATAGTTTCATTCAATATAAAGCTACTTTGCGAGAATCCCTGCTGGGAAGAAACTGTACTTCAGCAAAAGAAATGGCTCAAAGAGGAGCCCTCTAAAAGCTCTGAAATGTCTGAGTTTGAAAAACAACTCACTTCCCCCCTCTTTGGCCCACTTTTGTCACATTGTGCAAACTCCTCTCTGGACTTGAGCCGCACAATAAACTCAACAATTTGTCACTTGGCAACCAACCCTGCTGTTGACCCATACAAAAACACAGACCCAAAACATTTTGCAGCAGTCCATGTCAGGTACAAGAAACATGGTAATGTACTTGTCTTTCAACTAAATACATCATCGACGAAGTGCAACAAATAAAGCGACAAAAATAAACAAAACTTAAAAAGAAAGTGTTTTTACCCTATTTGTCCTCTAGGTGGAGTAGAAACTACATTGAATAATTGGCCCGTTAACTACACTTTTGTTTCCAGTAAGTTTTATGTCTGTGGTTTAGAAAACGTTCATTAAGAAAGCAGGAAAATCCAGGGTGCAAGTTGAAAAGAAAAAAAGTTCATTTGGTTATGGACAAAAAACGGCTGGGATCAACAACAGTTAAATCGTGACAGTTTCAAATATTCATCCAACTGCCAGTCTGCTTTACCTCAGAGCTGGACTGTCACTCTGTGTTAAATCAGACTCACAGCCATGTTTAAAACCCTCATATGTTGCATCAGATGTCCTCACTGTGTCTCAGACAGTAAGGCTTTAGCTCGTGTGCGCTGATGACTCAATCCCTTTGTAAGTACTTCGCCCACTTTGGAAAGCTTTCTTTTGTCAAGATATTTTATAAGAGTAATTTGTTTGACAACAAAGGAAGGTTTTATGCAGAGGAGGAGGCATGGTGGATAGAAAAAAAAAATGAAAAAAAATCTGCAAGAATGTGGGAACAGCTGCTCTTCACCAGCATTCTCCCAGGGCCTGGACTCACTGTGTAGTGGGCCATCAAAGTCGAACCTCTCCCCTCCACCTCTGCCCTCGGTAGAAGCTGCTGCTCCCTCTTACTCTCATCTTCTGACACATTCTAAATCAAAGGGGACTCTTTCCACTAGAGTCAATAAAAAGAGAAGAGAGGGAGCACAGACAGGGTCTTTGTACATGGGTAGCATCAGAAACCCTTTTTAAGGTTTAGACCACAAACACACTGAGGTCATCGTGTGACTCTGACATACATGTAACCAAATGTATCCTTATAAATCCCATCTACTCGTTGATACTCCCTGTTTATTTAGCTGTGGCATTCAAGTGCACTCATTGTATCCCCTTATTAAAGCTAAGTTGTGTAATGCACTTTGTATTAAAGATACATCATCTCCTAAAATGGCGAGGCCAGTGGAAGAACTACTGGATAGCGGATAATTGCGCCCCCTGCTGTTTGTACTGTCTTTTTCATCTCTAATTATCACCCGGGAGACCACACGGTTTTTTTTTTCTCTCGCTGACAAGCTGTCTGAGAAAGTGAACAAACCAACCAAGCAGATCTTTCATAAGACCAACACTTAAAAATAGTCCACTTACAGCCTAATAAAGGAGAGGGAAGGACAGAGCTAATATCCTCTGTTTCAGCTAAGTAAGTTTAAGGTTTATACAAATCTGTTTTTGTCAACGCCCTTATCAACACAATTTTTAGAAAGCCTGTCTTTTCCCTCACTCTCAGAAATTCAATCGACAGCACCAAGTGGGTGTTGTGCTATGTTTGGAGGTGTGCACGATATTGATTGCTCACCCACAGCCATTAGAGAGACAGGAGAACGTGGCCATGCCACCTTTGGGACTGAGTAGGAGAAAAGACAGAATAGGTATAAAACCCATAGAGGATATTTATGAGATCGCAGTGGAGGAGGAACATCAGCCTGAGAAGGAAGTGCTTTGCACTCCGGCTCTGCAACAGCACCAAGTGGTAGATTCATATTCATTGCCCCAGCTCTACAGCAGGTGACACAGCCGACAAATAGTGTGTGTGTTGACATGTTAGTGAGAATGAGTGATTTTGAGTGGGATGTGCATATTAAAGTATGAGTTGTGTTTTTTTTTGTTTTTTTTTCCTGTGTGCAAATGCATGTGCAGTTTGAGTGTGTGCAGAGTGCAGTATGGCTCAGATGTGTGTAGGTGGGCTGAGTGGGAGCACCAGGAGACTGAAGACGCTCTAGTCTATTTCTCATAAAGCGCACAAGACTGCTTGGGCAAATGAGGCTAAAACTGTTTTCTTGTTCCTGTTTGTGATTTGCAGCCTTAATGCAATAAAGGTCAGTTTCCAAAATATGCACATTTTTTAAGAATGCACCCTTGGACGAAAACATTAGATTGCTTTATGCATCCATGCTATGCAACTGCACTTTTTAAAAAAATAATCAATTCATTTGTGAACCATAATTTGTTGTGAATATGAGAAAAGCAGTTCTATATGGGATGACGTATTCATGGGCTTTTTTTGTGTGTCCAAGAGGGCCACACTTAAGACAAAACATTGTTTCAGCTTTATGGAAAGTGCTCCCTCTGATTAGCAGCGCTGCTTAAGTTAATGTGACAAGAAGAAAATGAGCAGCTCTGCTGCAATGTACAAAGATCCTACATTACATACAGTAGTTATCGACATAAGAGGTATAAACTGTTATTCAACTTGAATGAATGAATTTTAAAACAGACATTTCAGCGTAAGGTGGATTTATTAGTGTAATGCAATGATTCTACAGCAAAGTCCAGCAATGTACTACTCCATAAAGCATGATGGCTCTGCACACTTTGACAATGGATTTTCACACACCTGATTTCGAAGGTCAAATCCACCAACACAACAACAGAGCATACTGAACCAATGCCTTACAAGGCAAAGCTTTACCAAATGCATCTGGGATGAAAAGAAAGAAAGAAAGAAAGAAAGTGTATTTACTGCATGCTTACTGTTGTGGAAGATCAGATTTATAGAAAATGATTGAAAAGGTGAAAGTCATCAAGTGATCACAAAGAAAATCAAGGCAGTTCTAATCTGAATTAAGTTCAAAAGAATGAATAGTACATAGAAAGCTACGTCCCTTTTAAAGTTTTAATCACTTTTGTAAGCAAGTCAAATAGGTTTCATAATGGTCAAGATACAAGCACATCCGAGAACACTGCAAAAACAACAACAACAAGTAGTTTAAGCCACTATTAGTGTAACACTGATGCACACAAAATTTATACACAGATGGTATGAACAGTTCAATCCAAAATAAGCCCTGTTTAGCATTATGAGGACATTCATTTTCACATTCACAGATCATCAGCTAAAAACTAGCACACTACCAGAAGTTTCACAAGAACATGCAGTGAGTTGCAAATTCTGGGTCAAAGACATCCTTACTGATGACACTGCTGGAGAAGCAGAGACGCAGAGAGTGTTAAAGTTCACAAAATTTCACACGGAACACACCCTCAAAAACTGTCGCTTCATTTTCTACTGCTTAATTGTATTGAGAGGAAAAAAAAAAAAAGAAAAAAGGAAGAGAGAAAATAAATTGATTCCTGGGGTAAAAAGGTGTGCCTGGAAGCCAGCTAAAGCCAGCCATCTCTCACTACCTTGCTTCTTATCTTTCTCTTCGTTCTTCCAGGTCAGGACAGGGACGTCACTGCTCTGGCACAGATGTGTCGTCCCTTTCTACTGCCCTCGATCCTCCTGCCTCTGAAAACAGAAATAAGGGAAGGTTGCGTTAAGCACTGTGGAACCTGGAAACATTTCTGTACACTATTTTTTTTTATTTTTTTGTCCAGGTTGAAGGTTCTTAAGAGAAACTGTGATATTTAAAAAGCAACAACTTTGCATTGAGTTTCAATGGATTTAATAAGTTTGAAAGTCGAAACAAAACCTGAACACTGCTGTGAGAAAGGGGGTCTCCCCAAATGGGAGGTGCCCGTGATGCTTGGTTCCAGTCGGACAGGTCCATTAATCTAGCCGGTCTCTCTGAAGCATAGGGTATCTTGTACGTCATGCACCTGGAGCTATAAATACATCTCCTAGATTAAGGATCCAAGGAGTAAACTTCTGGGTTAGGAAGAGTCTGTAACGAGAGTGCCTTGTGTCGACGATGTCCTCCAGACAGTGCTGGACAAGGGGACAATTTGAAAGGTTTGTCAGACTTCTAAAATTGATTCGATATGATTAGAATCGACCAATAAATAAGTCAAATATCTTCTTATTGGAAGAGTGACTTGTTTTGACACAACTGGCAAACTTGTGTAAAGAAAAAAAACAAAAAACCTAAAAAACATGCTCATAACACGATTCCTAAACTTTTCTGATCCCCAAATGAAAAAACAAAACAAAAAACAAAGCTGGAAAACATGTTTACCATCGTGACCATGTTGCTTGACATTTTACTGGTAAACTGAACCATGTCTCTGCAGCAATTTCACAGCACATCTGCCCGTAGAATCATTTATAACCCCTTTTAAACAGAGAGAGAGTAATTGAAGAGTCAATCATCTCTAGCTGGAGACCCTATGGGGTGATTAAATGAGTCACTCAGTTATGTGCTGCATTAATCACACTTGGGATAACGCTTGGGCTCTAATAGGTTTATTGAATTATGTATAGCTTTCAAATGGTTTCTTTTCCAAGTGTGTTAGAGGCTAAATCACTTAGTGTCGCGGCATCGTGCTCTTATGTTTGGCTCTGAGAACAAACTGTCTCGCCAAACATCTCAAATTGGAAACTTGGAAAGCCAAAAACGACATGACCCTTAAAATGTTCAACTTTCCCAACTTGTCCTGTTGTATTATGCAACTTAAGCTCTCAATCACTTACCTCATGTAGTCAGCTCCTGATTGGAGCCTGTGTTTGTATCCTTACTCTCACTATCCCATAATGCCTTCTGTCACGCCATTATGTGGCCTACTCTTACCCCATGGTTCTATAAAACTGACCTGCGTCCCCCTGGCTGCAGTTGAGCACATCCCCAGTGCTGCTCACCTCCTCCCCCTCTGTTTTGTCCTCCGGCTTCATCTTCTTACGGGTCATGTGGCCACGGAAGCCGGCCTGGATCTTTGCAGCGGCTCTGTTGGCCTCAGGGTCATCCAGGGGGATGTCCATGATGTCCTCCTCCTCCTGGGGCCGGCTGCACTCCTCCTACAGGGGACGACCAGAAATGGTAGTGGTTTATAAAGAGAGGGCGTATCGTGTGATCAAAAAGGGTCACTTTTACCGAGAAATTCTGACCCCTTCGGTAAACAGTAGCTGCATATTTTGTACATGTGCTTCAAAATCATGGTTCAGACAGCCAGAGATGTGCTCTTGTTGCAGAGTGGCTCAGCCTTATTACATGACTTCTATGAGGCTCTCAGGAGGTCAATAACCCACATTGCCTCAATTTTTTCTCTCCACTTCTCTTCTTGTCATAGACTGTATAACACGGAGCTGGCAAAAACATGTCTGAGTCAGTGTTTTTTTTTTTTTTGTAAAGAATGATCAAATTCTGCAGTGTTTTTGTTATCACAAAAAAAAATATCCATAAATCTGCGCCTAGAAAAAGAATGGTTTTCCAATCAGAGCGACTGCCATTAACACAAACATATCTATTATTACTACAAATCATTTTGGTAAGACACATGTTGGGTGTAAAAAGGCTGATTCAAAATGTGTAATAGATTTATTACTTCTTCTTATTTCCAAGGAATTTGAGACATGGTTAAAAACTGCTCTTCCATTTCTTCCAGTCTGCAATGTAACTTCTTGCCCTGCAGCCTGGTGCCAAAAAAAAAGGTGACCCAGCGAAAATGC